>NW_028145506.1:127500-295000 GCF_977016875.1 Pavona decussata | reverse complement strand
ATAACGAACCAGTTTCCCTAGTCCCTTGGCATTTCGTTAAATCCAGGTTCCACTGTACTTCTTTACGTGTAGGGTTAGGGTTTCAGGATGAATTCAGTATTTCCTTTTTTGTTCTTGTTGCTGTTGCGGCCCGAGGGAAGACAGTTCTATTTTTGAAGAGACTTCTCTCTCAACATACAAAGCAGCGTAGCCGAGTCGTTAGCGCACCGGACTCAAGGTTCAAGTCAGTCCCGCTCTGACCGCTAGCTGAAATTGTTTCTCGGTAGCCCCGAGTTCAACTCCTCGGTCGCGCTTGTAAATAGCCAGCTGGTCTGCCTCTTGCCAGGTGGGATTTTTAACCACATTATTTTGAAATGGGGAGCAGGGATGGCGCAGTGGTGAGAGCACTCGCCTCCCACCAACGTGGCCCGGGTTCGATTCCCGGACTCGGCGTCATATGTGGGTTGAGTTTGTTGTTGGTTCTCGTCCTCGCTCCGAGAGGTTTTTCTCCGGTACTCCGGTTTTCCCCTCTCCTCAGAAACCAACACTTCTAAATTCCAATTCGATCGGGAAAGTGTTCTCAATTAGTGCTCTGCGCTAAATACATTGACACTTAAATAAAGTAATTTATTTCATTTTATTTTCCAATTTCTTTGCGAAGTTTAATGCTTGGCCCCACTAGCACTTGTGCCATAAACACTGCCGAAGATAAATAAAGGTCATTATTATTATAAAACGACGAAAAATTTTTATCATGATTAAACTAGCTGTGGTGCGTCATAATTCTTTCAAATTTTGAAAAAACTTGGGTCACCGATATCTCATCAAAAGGAGCAGAGTACAAATTTAAACGAAAGACAAAAAGAAGCGCAGAAACTTGTCAATAAAATTACTTGAAAATAAGGGCTGGAGTTACACGTATATTTACACGTACGATTAATCAGGCCGCTTTGGCCCAATTTGACAAAGAAAATAAGTGACCGGACGAGATTGGGCCCGATTTATTGAAATCTGTCGCAGTGTTACAACTTTTTTGAATCAGATCGATTCTCACCCCGCTTCTCTTTTCTACGACAACAGAAAAAGAAATCTCCTGAAAAATCGTTAAGTGTAATTGGGCCAATAGATCGGTAGATATAAATAAACCTTTACAGAAACTGTTTCCTAATGTAGCAAAATATCATTCAGGTCAAATGGCAGTTGTCCAAGGCTGAGCAGCCCGGCCTCACGTCAGTAGCGGTTACCTGGCAACAACATGATTCCGGTTCCAGTCCTCCCGTCCAGGCTCCTCACCAGCTTCTCTCGCTTTTCAGTGGTTCCAGACAAGTCGTTTATGGGTTTGTTGATAACTGCACACAGGTTCGTGGAATGTATGGTTGTTTACAACCTTAAATTAATTATTCCCAAGCACAGTTTGAAAATTGAAAGTGCACCTAACCCCCAAATTTTTTTTCTCTTAAATAAATCTTTGCACCTGTTCGAAACATATTGCGCTATTTGGCACCTTTTCCAACCAAATCTTGACTTTTTAAAGGCTGTAAAAGTTACGAAATCTAGCCATCATCTGTCCCATGACCGAGCTAGTAAGGGGCATGGGTCTATTCCTTACTTGACGTCACAAACTAATTTGCATTGTATTATGTCTTTGTGAAAATGCATGCAAAGCAGTTTGCGACGTCACGTAGGGGATAGACCCATGCCCCTTACTAGCTCGGTCATGGGACAGATGATGGCTAGATTTCGTAACTTTTACAGCCTATAAAAAGTCAAGATTTGGTTGAATGGTTAGGTGCACTTGAAGATCCGGTGTTAGTAGAGTGGTATGATGTTTTCATGTTTTGTGGGTGGGGTGGGTGAATTGACTGGGAAGAGGGAATTGATATCAATTGATTACAAAGAAGTATGGCTAGCGACAAAACGTATGCAGACTAAAGCCCCATTTACACCAACAAAACATGTTTAATTAAACCGTATTTAACAAAATGAAAATTGGTAACAGAAATCTGAACCTTTGGCTTTGACATAGGGTTCAAGTAAACTTTAACTAAGTCTTATGCTTTCATTTGTGCTAAATTTGCAGTCTACAAAAATCCGAAAGCAGCTTTTATGAAGGAAACAATTTTAAACTGTGTTTAAACCCTGGTGTGAATGGACCATAAGCTAAACCAGGCGCCCATTAGAGCGGTTTGCAATTGAATGTCATAAAGCCAAAACCCAAGTAATTACTCTGGTCAATCGCAATCGATGTAAACAACACAACGAACCAATCAGAATTCGAAGCAAATACTTGTTACTGGCGTTAAGCGCGGCAAAACGCGTGTGGCGAAAACACGGTTGGTTTTGGTTTGGATTCCCATTGGTTGAGAAAGTGGTGCGAGTTTTGTTAGCCAATGACAGAGCGCAGTAATGCACAACCAAACCAAAGGGGAAATTACTTTGGACACTCAATTGAAAACTGCTCTAATGGGCTCTTGGCTAAATGTTATTATGTGAAGGACTCATAAGCAAGTTAGGTGGGACATTATTGCTTTGGTTTTGCACTTTAGTAAGTCGGGAGCCTGGTCTTCTTTGAAAAATGTTGGATTTTCAAGTTCGCTGTCCATTTCAGGTTTTCGATTTTCAAGCTTGTTTTCAGCGGTTTTGTTTTTGTTTTCCTTCTTTTTTTTAAACAAAAAGGCCGTTTAACAGTTTGGGTGTAGGCGTGGGATATTCGTTTTAGGTACTCAAGTCGTCTTTGTGGTTAGTTCTCAACAGAATTCCTCTTAACTGTAATTCAAATTTGTCTTTAAGGCCACCTTGACCGCGGAGGTTAACGGGAAAACAGTGTCAACCATGGTGTCCACCGCTGACCTCAATATTACAACAGGAAAAGTAAGTACTACAGCCCAGACTTGTACGTTGGTTAACACTCGTTTGCATATCTCAAACTGGGGGAAAAGCAGATCTTATAGCAAGGGCTATTGGAATCCATGAAGAAAATTAGGGGTAACCACGCATTTTTTATTCTAAAAAGCACCAAAATACAAAACAATGTATGTATTTTTTTCCCAAATTGAAGCCTAATTATCTTTCAAAAAAAGTGTGGTTACCCCTAATTTTCTTTTCGGGTTCCAATAACCCTTGCCATGATCTGCTTTTCCCGCGTAGTTATAAACCGAGCAAAAATATCTGTTTTAGCAGGCACCGCTGTTAAGAATCCCGACTGTCTCGGACGATCGAGAGATGAGCAGAACATCTGCGCAGTAGCAAAAGGAAGCTCCGTCCTTCAACCACATAAAATTCACAATTCCTTGATTCGCTCCGACAAAGAGCTAACGCTCTAAATGTCAGCACTCGAGTCTCTTTACGGTGGCCAAAATACCTTTTCGATTCTGTTGACAAAGCCAAATATTAGTTTTCTCTGCCTCACCGAACCCAGCACCACAGTTTCAGTTTTCTTTTTAGAAACCAACCCCCTTAGATTTTTTTTTTTTTTTGAAGATAGTCACTGTTATCTTTGGTTTCTTTAGATTCTCCATCAATTGACCGCGAGAGCAATCATAAGAGACTGGGACGAGGGTAGTCTTCATGAGCAGCGGTCTGGACACGAGGTCAGTAATTTTATTCTCGTGAACCTGTAACATTCAGGAATTAACTTAATTACTACAGATTTCATACCCTGACTTTCAATTTTTCTCTTGAATACTCTGATTTATTCAGAGTATTCAAGGGAAAATTGAAAGCCAGGGTATGACATTTGTAGTAAGAACCGACTTGAACAGTGCATTGCAATGGCACCACAAATGGTAATGTACTTAGGATTTCGTCCACGGACTCAAAAGTTAGAACCACTTTGTACAGCGTTATAAACAGCACCACAGGAAAGTACTGCTCAGTAGCTTTCATTTGAATGGTCACACTTTAGGTTTTCATCCACAGACTCGAAAGTTAGAACCACCTTGTACAGCATAATAAACAGCACCACAGGAAAGTACTGCTCAGTAGCTTACATTATCACTTATTTCATTCGCAGTCTCAAAAGTGTAAAGCATCGTGTTTGAAATAATAATAAGATCACAAAAAAGCGCTGTTTAAGAGCTTTAGTTTATTAATTTCAGTCGTCACATTTTAGTGTCTCATTCACACATTCAGAGTTATTAAATACACGGCCGCCTAACTCGAAGTGTTTTCTTTGATCTTAAACATTCTATGCTTGAAGAGTGCAAGCTGAGTGTTTTTTGTTCCCGGAATTGTCTATGAATATTGTTTTTAACTCCTTAGGTTGTCAAGAGGGACAGGAAAGACTACATTATATCCATCAGCAAGGAATTCTCTGTGGTGTCAAAATTTACGAGTTTTGTAGCCGTCGAACACAGAGAAAAGGTACATTTAAACCGCTTCAAAAATTCATTAATAATTCATAAGCCCATAGACCTATCAAATGGTCGATAAAACATCACGTGCAGTGGTTTTAAAACCCGATAAAACCTCCTCCTTATATGTAGGCCGTGTTTTTATAAACTCTATTGACACACGCTTTTCCAGGAATGTTTTTGAAGCCGTTCAAAAAACTCACAGCGCGTGTTTTATCGGGTCTAAAATCACTCCGCTGCGCCTCGTGGTTTTCAACCCGATAAAACACTTCTGCTCGTTTTTTAAACATTACTTGAAAAGGTTTCTAGGCCTGGTGCAAACGTCGGCGCAACGTGATATGGACTCTGCGTTCTTGAAATCTTATTAAAAACGAAAATGGTTGTCACGAAACTGAAAAAGCTCCTTTTGTCCATTGCAAGTTCTATTTTAAGTTCCATTAAGGGTCAGTTAAATTACAATGCAAACGATCTGCGTCGTAAGGTGGGTCTTTTTGAATTTATGTTTTAACCTTGTTTCGGATGGCGCATTCTACTAGCGCGTGTTTATTCAGAGTGCAAACAATGTTGGGATATCTAAACGATCTGGATTAACTAAATCTGCAAGTGGTTTGAGTAAAAGGAACAAAATTGGTCTTGATTTGTCTTACTTTTTCTTTAAGGATGAGAAATTTGAAGAGGGAGATGGCCCTAGCATTTACGAGTTGGTTACAGCAGAGGACGTTGACATATTGCAGTACATTGGCTGGGAGGAGAAGCCTGGGATCGTGAGAAAACGTGCACTCGTAAGCAAAACGCTTATTTTCTAGTAACATGCCATGTTTAAATTATAAAGTTGACACATCATAAGGAGCCAAGTTTAATCTTGTTAGGTTTGTTAACTTTGGTTACGGGTACAGGCGCATATCCAGGAAAAATGTGACCGTTTTTCCGATTAATCGAGCGCCGAAGGCCCGAGGTTGTAGAGCATGCTCTCCCGTAGCCCTGCCTTTCACGTTCATTTTTTACCGCAAGATTTCTGCCGTGAAAAATTCCAGTACCCCAGAGTCTCCCACGCGGCTAACCGCTGACCAAAAAAACCTAAGAACTCTGGGAACGAGATTAATCAAAAGAACGACGTGCTTACAAGTTACAAGACACCGCGCCTCCATAAAATTCTTGGATGGCTTCGCGACGCCCATGTTGAGGGCTGAATTCGTTCAGTATTGTTGCCGCTTAGCAGAACCAGTTACTAATCTTCGCCAAATTATTGAAATTATGATTAGCCAGCGGAAAAGGAAACTGTCAGGAAGTTGTCAAAAAGATGACAAAAAGTTGTCGAAAATAATCAAATGTTTTGTCAAGTAGTGATACGCAGCCCTAAAGGCATGGTGTTAACATTTACACAAACCACCCTTTTGGAAATTCGCGGCATAATTACGAAGTGATTGAGCTTGTCCTAACAGAAGATGTATAACGCGCAAAATGCATCAGCATTACTGAACTGGAATTCCCAAAAGCAGCAGTAAAAGAACATTCCTTCGACTGGGAGCCCATAATCAGTTCAGAAATGTTCGAAAGGGAACGACGCGTACCATTTATTTTCCAACTGACCGGAATTTTCGGGTTTTCCGTGTAAGTGGCAAGGCCTCCATCCGTCAAAAGTTCTCCAGACTCAGTAAGGCCATTATTTACCTCACTATTTACCCCCCCCCCCCCCCTCCGGAGAGTACAAGATCCACCATACGAGAAGAAAGAAACTTGACTCTTCATATTCCTCCTCCCTCTCCAAAGATTTCGTGTTGTTTTCTTCATTAACGTACCCTCCCCTCCCGTAGAATACTGAAGAGAAACTTGAGAAGCAGCTGGAGGATGCTAAGGTGCTGGAGACATGCGCAGTACTACAGTGCGAGCGTCTATATCTTGACCTCATGAAGGAGGCACGTGACAAGCTTGGTCCTGATCATGCGCTTACAGCCAAGGTAACGTCACGTCTCTCTGAGCCTATGTTTCTATGTTTGTAATTCCTCAAACGATACAGTAATGATAACTAAACAAACTTCTTTAAAATATTCACCCCAAACGCAAAGTGTGTATGGTAGATTTTTTTGTATTTGCTTGATGAAATCTTGTTGTTGTTGTCGTTTGAAAATCGAAAAAAAGATCCCTATCAATTTTTCTTTCCCGTATTTGAGGCGTGGAAAAACGTGAAATTTCACTTTCGGTGTGTTACAATACCGCGCAGGATGGGAGACTGGGGTTAGTTTAGCTGTGACATCAATACAGGATCGTTACTTTCGCGGTTTTTCTGTTCCTCAGTTGTTTCGTTGTGAGCATTCGACACTCCCAGTGCACTGGAATGTACTTTAAACACCATAAGCCGGTGGGCCTGCATTTTGTTGGAAAGTACTTTTTCCTTCTGAATTGTTTATTTTTAACCGTGGGCTTTATTTAAAGCTATATGCTTGTTTTTTTTACAGACAGCTTTTGCTCTGTCCAACTTGTACCGTTCTCTTATGGGAGACAAAGACAAAGCCCGTCAAGTTCTTGAAGAAAACGACCTCGGAGATTCCAGGTTAGAAACTAAACGTTAGTTATTATTTATCAATTGCATTCCATCAAATTGATTATTTCTCGTAAACCATTCGTCAACTCTGTCGATAATTTTTTTTCTGTTGTTCAGAAATCTAATTTATTCAAGTGAGAGAAAGCCATTAAAGGCGAAATAATACGGGCAACATTTTTTTTCAACTTGTCGCGCAACAATGTTGCATTGCAAGTTGCGATTGTTTGTCGCCCGTATTACCACCTCCGCGCGCAACAAATTCTCATGTTGCAAAAAGTAGACGATGTTTCTACTTTCTGCAACATGAACATTTGTATCGCGCGGAGGTGATAATACGGGCGACAAACAATCGCAACTTGCAATGCAACATTGTTGCGCGACAAGTTGAAACAAAATGTTGCCCGTATAACTTGGCCTTAAATATGGAAAATTGTAAAAAAACAAAAATCCCAAATAGAATGTTAGTGAAAGCAGTGCACTGGTAACTGTTAGTCTAGTTCTCTGCAGCGGTTGCGTGGTAACTGATGAATTCGTTCGTATTAGAAACAAGTGATACTATCGCTCCTTTTCTGCCATTAACTATCAAATCTACAGGTCTCTATGTTTTAGTTTTTTGTGACAGACGAAAACTCACTTGCGGCATAGTTATTTGAGGGACTGGTTATGAAACCTTGCCACGAAAACAATGGTGCTGCAATTTATGTTGGAAGGGCCGCGATTGGCACAGCCCTTTCTTTTAATGTTCACACTACAGTTGAATATCTTGACAGAAACGTTTCTATTGGTCAGTTGCTCCAACACTTTTAAAATTCATTGTGGTTTTTGCACGGTCAAGGCCAAAAAAGCTAGCAAAAACATATAACAAAGGAGTTTTGTAGGCTTCATAACCATTGTCTCTTATCAACTATGCTTACGATAAGAGAAATCCACGCCCCGTCGGCAAATTAGAGTGTAGCCGTAGCAAACTGTACAGTATTGTACTTGGAAAACGACTGGGTTCATCGTTAGAGAGCTGGCTGGACTCACTGGGTATCATCAAGTTGAGCTTGTTTTCCAGGATCAATACGAGCTTTGTCTTTATTTTTTAAATGCTGAGCATGTTGTTCACCAAAAGAGGTCTTTAATTAAGGAATTATTATAAACCAACTTAATTAATTAACTAACTTGACCCCTCATGAAAAACAACGAAATTGTTACCATTCACCTTAAGATTTGCGGCATTATAAAAACTGAAAATACCTCTTTTTACCTCATCTTATCTTTCTACAGCGATGGGTGCTCCAATTCCGACTGGAGCGATGAATGGCCGAGTAGTGTATTGGATTATACCGAAGAGGGATATGATATGGTTGACAGCGTGAAAGCGGCTCATGAGAGAAGAGGTAGTGCAAAAAGTACAAGCAGTGAGGAAAGTACTAGCAGTGAAGAAGGTAGCAGCGATGAAGAGGAAGGGGAGGAGGAGGGGAGGAGGAGGAGACAAAAGGTAGTTGAATGTGCTTTCAGGAGCAGGAGGCGGATGGTGAAGGGAGAACGGGAGGGTGCGCTGCTGCAACAACAACAACAGCAGCTACAGCAGCAACAACAACAGCAGCAGCAGCAGCAACAACAGCAGCAACAACAACAGCAGCAGCAGCAACAACAGCAGCTGCAGGAGCTGCAGCAGCAGCTGCAACAGCTGCAACTGCAACAGCAGCAACAACAACAAGGGCAGCAGCTTGATAAAGTCGAAGAAGAGGATTTGTGGGGAGACGTGAAGACAGCGTCAGTGGCCAAGTTGGTACTTGAGGAAGAGAAGAGAGTGAAGGAGGATCTGTTACAGAGCGAAAGCGAAGGTGAGGACGAATTGAAGTATGAGACCATGCAAGGTGACCTAGAGATAAATGATGACCTAAGCTGTGACTTAACGAAGGCGAAGAAGAAGAAGAAGAAGAAGTCCACGCTGTTTTCGAGAGGTGTGAGTGAGGATGACGTGGGATTCGGCTTGTTCGATGATGAAGTAATCGAGGATCAGTCTGTGCGTGCTGCTGCCGGTAAGAACAAACGTACTGTCGATAACGTTTTGACGTCGTGTGTTTAAACAAGGACCCTTAGTCTAAAAGGGGTAGGTCCTCCCGCCATTACATAGTCACTGCTTCAAATTCCCTTCAGTGATGGCGGACGAAGTGAGAAAGCAAGATGTGAGCGGCGTGGATTCGTTATTTCAAGAAATGAAGCCGAATATTTAGATATTTATGTTCAGGTTGAAAAAAGATTTTTGATGAAATATTTTGCATTTGAGCCGTAAAAAATCTTACGCTATTTTGAGCAAATCTCTGACTTTTTTTATGATGCCAAATCAAATACGAGTTTCAAATTTATTCTGTCAGAGTCCTATATATATCAATTTTTTTAAATTTGCTAAAAAAGTTACTATTTCTTGTGCTGGAACAAAATGTGCTCAAAGGCTCATGTGTGGCACATCTACATAACGGACTAGCCTGTAAGGACTATGTGTTGCCCATCTACATAACGGACTGGTCCAACATCTTGAGGACTAAATAGATTATTGACACGTATAACTTCTGCAGGCCAATCATTTCTGTTGTTTTATAAGGATATGATTTGTTCTCAACATCACGCTGTCTTGTTTCCTTGAGCAAGAAACTTTACGCCATCCACCTCGTAGCGTGCTGGGGTAAACCAGCGATGGACTAGCATCCCGTCCAAGAGGAGTAACAATACTCCTAGTCACTTTATACTGGGTATCCTGTGATGGACTAGCATGCCATCTAGGGGGAGTAGCAATATTACAATTTGCTTCATGTTGGTTATCCTGTGATGGGACTAGCATTCCTTCAGGGGGCTGTGGTGGGGGAAATTTGCAAACCTCCTGGTGTGAGTTGCATAAAATTTAACGTCGGGTGTAACTGCTAACGCCAGACCTTCAGCCCAGTCACATTCAGTATTTTAACGTCTGACGATAGCATTTACGCCCTCCGTTAAGTTTTATGCAACTCGTCCCTGGTTGCTTTATCGGGTTAGGCTCTGGCGGAGCCTCTCTGCCTCAACCATTATTTCCCGGCAGTCAAATTGTCTTTCATGCTAGAGTATAGCGTACAATAACAACTTACTTTTACATCAAGTCGTTATTCATATATCACTGGTGGCGCTCCGTATTTTTCCGTGTTGTTCCCTCAGACCAAGAAGGCTCGATCGACAATGAGCGGATAACTTTATGCACCGGATAAATCACTATCCAGCGGATAAAATGTATTCCAACTAATACATTTTATCGGCTGGATGAAGTTATCTCACTCTTTGAACAACCGGAGCCAGAGTACCATTGGGAAACTTGGAGTCAACCTTCCGATGGATTAGCACCTCACCCAGGGGGTGGGTGCTGGTGGAGTAATATTTGCTCCGTAAACCAGGTTAAGCTCTCCCTGTCTGGCCCACCAGAGCCCGAATAGAGAGTTCATTTTGTTTTACCTAATTTATTATAACAGACGAGACCGTACACGGGGGATTGGACTTTGCCTATGCTGCGGCCATTAAGAACAAACATGAAGGCGAGGAGGACTTGTACTACATGTCCATGGAAGGTGATGCTGTTGATAATGGTTCACTTTATATCCCCCGCCTGTTCGACCGGGAAGCAGCGGCTGAAGACTACGGTAAGAACAAACGCGCGGTCGATAAAGTTTTTGACGTCGTATGTTTAAACAAGGACCCGTAGTCTAAAAGGGGTAGGTTCTCCCGCCATCACATAGTCACCGCTTTAACGTTACACTAGTGATGGCGGACGAAGTGAGAAAGCAAGATGTGAGCGGCGTGGATTCGTATTTCAAGAAATGAAGCCGAATGTGTCTTTAGAAAAGTATGTTCAGGTTGAAAGAAGATTTTTGACGAAATACTTTACAGTTGAGTCGCAAAAACTTACGCTGTTTTGAGAAAATGTCTGGATTTTTTCATGATGCCAAATAAAATACGAATTTCAAATTTATTCTGTCAATATTCTATTGTATCTTGCCACACGGACTGTGCCATTTTGGGAACTCGGTGTCTACAATGAAATGACTGCCGGCATGGCCAGACCAAGGTTCCTTTTATAGTGCGGGTCCGTGTTGAACGTTGACTTGCACCCAGACTATGCGAACTCTTCTATATTATAGACAGTTTAGTTGTTCAAGAGACTAAAATTCATACAAACGTTAACCCAGTTCTACGCCCCCTCCCACTCCCCGCCCCCCAAAAAATACTAATACCGCTCTCTTACGCTGGGTTTACTTTATGGTCGAGAAACCAAATTTCACATAACCTTCTAGTGCCTGAAACATATTTGAATTTTAAAAAGTGTACCCGCGTACCAGCTCTATTTAAACATACAAGTTCTACCTCTTGAAATTTAAAGGTTTATACGGACTGCAAAGGGTTTAAACCCAGGAGTCATGTCGTAAGTACGTAAATTATGGTCATCCAGGTGAGTGTAGTCCTGAGAAGGATTGTTTGAGGTGACATTGACTGACGTTTCGACAACCAAAGTGGTCATCATCAGAGTCAAGTAAATTGTGGAGCATCAGTAGATGGTATAAATGTCTGGTTGTTGACCTGATTGGTCAACGAAGTCGAGTTGTTATCGGTCGTGTGTCGGTTAAGCCGTGATGTTATCTGCTGTGAAGACTTTAAAACGTGATTGGTGCGTTTTGATGCGTCCTCTCTACGTCAAAAGTCCGTTGGTCTATTGTTATTAAAATTGTCTATTGTTTGTCTGTTTTGTTGATGTTATCAATGAGTTGAGCCGAGGTACATATCATTGCAATTTTTCCTTTTTTTAGAACAAATTGAGGCAGACGAGTCTCTTCGGGGTCAACGGTCCCCTCAGTACGCACCAACCTCGCCAACTCCTGTGATGTATCAGCAGTCAAGGGAGAAGAAACAGAGGCTACCGCGCAGCCAAGGTATGTAGTGGTTACCTCATGCCAAGGACGTGTGAGCCTTACCTTCGCGCTAACGTTCCGTGGGCCGGGCACACGCTAGGTGCTCTTTGTGATTGTGTTCATAGGATGTGGTGCGAAGCCCATTAATGACTTCGTTGTCTCTTTTCTTGTATAATAGAGTTCATGAGGGAGGACCAGCTGTCTCCTTATGTGATCTCAAACGAGGAAGAAAGCGAAGGATCTGAACTGTATATGGATATGGATGTGATGGAAACTCCAGCCCCAGCCAGTGAAGACATTCAATTACCCAAGGCTGATCCCCTGCCCTTGCGTCGCAGATACGCTGCATTTCCGGTAATGAAAAGTAATCTTGCATCTCGAGACGAACCTCAAAGGGTGTCATCATTTAAGGGCCCATTCATGAAGTCTCAAACAAAGGTAACGAAATCCTTATTGAAGGCTGCGCCAATTCCGGGTGCAGATGCATTGGAGTCAGCCTCAAACCAATCCGGATTTGGAGCTGTACCAATGGTTAGCACTTCGTTTAACAAAGCTATCCCACACTCTGTGCAACTTTCCTATGCACAGCTTCCACCAGCGCAGTCAGCCAGGCCGTTAGCTGCTGTAAAGGCTGCAATTTCCCGTAAATTACGCCCTCAACCTCCTCAGGTGACACCGCAGATAGGATTATTGGGCTCTGCAGCTCCTTCAACTGTCCAAGGCGGACGGTTTGACATTCCCCCACCTCCAGCCCCTCCACTAGCGCAGTCAGCCATTCCCCTTCCTGCTTCTCAAAGCTCCTTTTTCGGCCAGCTAGCGCAAGCGGAAAGAAAGTCTGAAGCTTCCACTGGGGATCTATTTGGATCTCCTCAATTAACACAAGGCTTTGGTTCCATTACCACACAAGCGCCTCAGAAACCGGGTAGTGGATTCGGTTTTGGTGAACCACAACCGACAGGATTATTTGGCTCAGCATCTCTTCCAACTGTACAAGGAGGACAGTTTGGCATTCCCCCACCTCCACCTCCACCACCAGCCCCTTCACAAGCACAAACAGCCATTCCCCCTCCTGTTTCTCAAGGCTCCTTGTTTGGTCAGCCAACGCAAGCGGAAAGAAAGTCCGAAGCTGCCACTGGGGGTCTATTTGGATCTCCTCAATTAACACAAGGCTTTGGTTCCATCACCGCACAAGCACCTCCGAAACCGGGTAGTGGATTCGGTTTTGGTGAACCACAACAAGTGCCTAAGAAAGCGGGTAAATTATTTGGCTCAGCATCTCTTCCAACTGTACAAGGAGGACGCTTTGGCATTCCCCCACCTCCACCTCCACCACCAGCCCCTTCACAAGCACAATCAGCCATTCCCCCTCCTGTTTCTCAAGGCTCCTTGTTTGGTCTGCCAACGCGAGCGGAAAGAATGTCCGAAGCTGACATGCTGACTTGGGGTCTATTCAGATCTCCTCAATTAACACAAGGCTTTGGTTCCATGAGCGCACAAGTGCCCCAGAAAGCGGATAGTGGATTCGGTTTTGGTGAACCACCACAAACAGGATTAATTGGCTCAGCAGCTCTTTCAAATGTAAAAGGAGGACGGGGTGGCATTCCCCCACCTCCACCTCCACCATCACCACCTTCACAAGCACAATCAGCCATTCCCTTTCCTGTTTCTCAAGGTTTTTCGTTAGGCAAGCCAGCGCAAGCGGAAAGAAAGCCCGAAGCTGCCACTGGGCCTTTGTTTGCATCTTCTCAAATACCACAAGCCTTTGGTTCTGTGCCCAAACAAGAACCTGAGAAAGCAGCTGGTCGCTCCAGTTTTGACGGACAACTGTTTGGTTCAGTAGCTCCTCCAGCACCTCCCCCACCCCCTCCTCCACCTGCTCCGCCGACAGAAGAGCGTTTAATATCTGAAGCATCACCCCCGGGATTTGGAGCTCCGGCCAACCTTTTCAAAGAAAAACGAATTTACGAGAAAGACCGAGAAAGAGAAAGAGAAAGACCGAGACCTAACAGCGTGTTTCAGCAACTGAAAAAACAGATTCTGCAGAAAAAGGAAGTGGCATCTGTGAAAATGTCTGCAAGATCGGAAAGACTGCACCGTGCACCAGCCCTAGAGGCGCCAAAAGAGCCGGAGCCCATGGAAGCAGAGCAACATCTGAGGCAAACTCCACCCAGGCTGTCGTCGAAAACTGATGCGTTACAATCTGGTGGGCAATGTCGAGAAAGGGCCCCACCCGCTCCCCCCTCTGCACTCCCAACACGCGGTCCCACAAAAACCTCTAAACGGTATTCTTGTAGGTCATGGTGTGGAGGGGTTTTACGGGGTGCAGCTCCGATTTCAGGTAAGAATAACCTATAAAGACATATATAGGGTCACTTAAAATTTATTGTTGACTTTTCTAAATTCATTGCTCTATAATCTGAACCGAATAACTGGATCGACTGGCTGTGAAATTAATAACAGTCACTGTTAAATTCAAGCTTTTCCGAGAGTACGAGAGACACTAAAAGGGACAGAGATCTGTATAAAACAAACAGACATCTTTAAAAAACGGGGGTGTGTTGATTCCTTACACAATCCAAATTAACCACTTATAGGAGGTTCGTTGGTTACATGTTTACCTCAAAACTAGCTACAAGTCGATACTTATAAGAGAGCATTTTGAGATACAATTAATAATGAAAATAAACGGAAAGATCCGATGATTCGAAGTCATCACGACTTCATTTTCAAAATTATAAAAATTGGTTATACCACACGTCATCGTCATCATTACGTGGAAGAGCATAAATCTTGGGCTGTTGGCAAGGAGGTGAAAGATCACGGTGTGAAACATGTTTTCCGTTCTAAAAAAAGTGCAAATGACAACTGGATTGTCTAAGCCAGGAGGTGCTATTCATTAGGCAAAGAAGACCAAACCTGAACATACAGTCGAACTCAATTCGCGCAAAAGTTTTCACGTAATATTCTGCGCGGTCAATTATTAACAGCTTGAACGCTTTTCCAGCATAGATTACTCCACAACTGTCACTTTTATAAACTTGACAATGAAGTCATGACGACCTCGAAATGTCCTATATTTTTTTTTTTTCGCTTATTTTCATTATTACAAGTAAATACGCCCTACAAATTGAAAGAGCTCGGCGAACTTAGTACTCCCGGAAAATGTAAGCATGGTATGTTTAAATAGTTTTTGAGAAAGGAAGTTAACATTTTTTTTTCTTTAAAGAATATTTGGCTAGGTGGCAACCCTTGTCACCCAGCCGTATATTCTTTAAAAATTTCACAGAATTTGAAAGGTAATTTCCCCGATAATATTCCGCATGTAGCACTGATATTCACCCTGATTATCAAGCGTGACATGGTCTTTTAGTTTATGGTGTCCATTTGTTCATAGCATTTTGTTTGATATATGCTGAGGAAGGAAAATTTTAAACAATGAAGTCAGCAAAGATTTTCCTATTTGGGTGCATACCATGCTAGTGAATAAATATGTATACAAAATATATTTAGTTGACTTCATTTAGTTTTCATTGTGATACAACTCGTTAATTCAGTACGTTACTGCAGGAGAGTTCAATAAACTATTATTATTATTATTATTATTATTATTATTATTATTATTATTATTATTATTAATAGGGATCTTCACAGGGATGTGATGAACGCTTATGTGAGGATTACAAATGTCATCTGTGTCATCATCATCTTCTTCGTCTCTATCATCATTTTCATAGACATCATCGTCATCATTATTTGAAACCATTTGAATAGGCCATTTTACAGTTGTGTGTTTAATGACCTGGCCCTAGATTGGAAGCGAGGCTGGGGGTGACCTTGCCTTGATACAAACCTTACTGCTTTCCATATGTAGATCATACTTTTCTTATGGTAACTAGTTTCCATTTACATATGAAAAACAGTGAGGTTTGTATCAAAACCAGGTCACCCCCAGCCTCGCTTCCAATCCAAGGCCAGGTCACTAAACACACAACTGTAAAATGGCCTATTGCTTATAGCATCGTCCAAATTTAGCATTTCCCGAGGATTGGATTAACATTAGTGACATTACGTAATTTACCAACACGAGGAAGAGCATTTCATTCGATTGTCGAACACCAAGAAGTGGTTTGAAAAAACGAATTGCAGTTTTTTTTATAACCAACCTCGAGGTGCTTGACATAGCTTGTCAAATCATTTAATAAAAAACGCTTAGAGAAATTCAAAGCAGACGCTTGCCAAATTTTATGGTTATTAAGATCACAGTTGCAAACCTCTTTCACGCTGGTAATTTCTTTTGTTTTCTCTTTGAGATAGAATTATTGACGAATTTGAGAAGTAATAATAATAACAATCTTTTAATAGGATGCTCCATCACAAGAGTGGTTGTAATAAGTAATATGTGAAGGGCGAGTGTTTAATCGGGGGTTACAAACACTTCGAAACAGTAAAAGCACGCGACCGCTTTCATTTGTTTCTCGTTGTTTGTGACCCTTGATGAAGTATTCACCCCTTTTTTTTTGGCATATCACTGCCAAATTGGACAGCACCGCAGACCTTCTGATCGCTCGCTCTCCTGTTTTGAAATTATTTCCCAGATGCTGTTGAAGATAACTTGCCTAAAGAGTCCAAGACTGTTTTCGAGAGATATAAAAAACTACACAAGATCTTTGCCAAACAGAAAACAGTGAGTACAGTGATTTTGCACTTAGTTACGCTGGGCAAAGCAGCTTTATTCCGAGTTGACAAATTGTAATGCTGTTTTTCGCGAAAAGCGCAAACCATGCACTTGGCTTGTTAAATCTTCACGTGTACTCGGTGAAACCCAGACAAAAACTATGAATAGTTGCAAAACCAAAACCAAACCAAAAATTTAGTTTTTACTTCATTCACACACACTTGCAATGACCAGAAATGAAACTTTCATCGGTTAAACTGTTACCCTACATTTGTGTTCTGTCATGCAAGTGATTAACACTACACTCTTTACAGTCGCTTTCTAAATGGCCCAGCGACCGACGGAGACTCGAACCGAATTCAAGCGAACGAGCCATTAGAAAGGTGAGAGGTGTCGCGCCACATTCCCAGCGAGCTACGTCTCTTCTCATTTTTTGTTTGCTCACGTAGAAAGGGAGTACCAACAGTCTACAGCATCGGCGATGGATTAATTTTCGCGATCCGTAAACAATGCACAAAAACGAAAACAAAATCCACGGAAAAATAAAAGCCTTTGTGTGTACTCGTGTACAATTCAGCTCAACATTTCCTGTTGTTTCGATACACCATTATATGCGTTGCGTGACTATCTGTTGCTTGACTATCCGTTGCGTGACCTGCATATTTCCCCGGAGTATTTTTGGCTATTTAGTTTTTCTCAACAGATTTGATAAGGCAATTTGGCCACCGTAAAGAGATTCGAGTGATGACGTTTCGAGTGTTAGCTCTTCGTCAGAGCGAAGCCCTTTGCTTTGCAATTTCTTTACAAACTAACCCCCTTATTCATTATTTTTGTGTTCTTATCAATGTAGTGTTTGGTTGGTTCTATAGCAATTTATTTATTTATCTATTTATGATTTTTTTCAGGAGGGTTTCTGGAATGCGGATGATTTAACTGTCATTGGTATAAACGAAAGTGATTTTGTTGATTTCTTGGTGAATGCAGGTGCTAAGTCTCTTGGTAAGTCCGGCATTTCGAACCTGCCCCTTTAGTAGCCTGTGAACAGGCTCCGAAGTGGGGTATAGGGCGAAAAGAAAAATAGGCGAGCCGCGCGAGCGGAGCGCGGTATGGGGGCGAGAAAGAAAGATTCTTCCTCTCCCTCCTCTTAGAGCTCGATTTTTGTCTTCGCCCTATACCCCACTTGGGAGCCTGTTCACAGGCTACCCCTTTAGAGGAAATAGTTTAATTAAGGGGCAGTCTAGGTAAAATTCCCTGATTATGGAAGTTTTCAGCGTCTTAGTTGTTGTGTGTTTGAGTTTTAAGGAATCTAAAAATATCTTTACTAGAAATACGTGACTCGCAAAACCTCGCGAAGCTGGGGCTGGATGGAAAGCCCCCTTGACTCGTATTGTAGCATCAAATGAGGGGATTAAAAGGGACATAGGAATTTTTTTTTTTTTTTTGATGAGCATGGTCTTTTCGTAGTCCCACAGGCTAGTTTGCGGTTGAAAATCTATTTCTGACGCTGGACGTAATGTACAACGGGCGTACAGTGCTGTCGTGTTCGACGAATTTATTTCCCACGGAAGATTATTTTACCGCGGCCACAAAACGTGTAATTTCTTCAATGCAATCTTTCACAAAAAAGATTTCTAAAAGGAAGGGAAAAGATTCTGGAGAAATAGTTTTGTATCCAGTGAATATTGATGAACATTGCAGTTGAAATTTGATCATGCACGCATATTTTTACCGATGTATGCAAATTTTGCTCCAGACGACGCCAGACAGTCTGACGTCATTCATACTTTGTTTTTCACTGGTGCCAGGCAACAGTGCGGACACCTTCAAAGATATATATAAACATACATATATATATATAAATATATTTTTCGCTCGAATTCGCGCGGCTTAGCTCCGCTCGGGCCGGCTTGGCCCGACAAATTTATTAACCTCGCTTCGCGAGGAATAAAGCCGCCATTACACGTTGAAACTTTTAGCTGAAACTTGTGTGCAACGGCTTTGCGAAACAAGATTCAGCAGGCATTGCACCGTGTAACATGGTCGGTTTCGTGAAACTTTTTCGAACTTCCATTGCGAGACAAGTTTCACGAAAAGTAGAACCGCTTTCTACTTCTGCAACGACTGGCAACGGTCGCAGTGGTGAAAAAACAAGAGTTTCACCGTGTAACACCACTTCGTAAAACTGGTCTCGTTCGGTCTTGTCAAGCTACGCTGCGTAAGCCAATCAGAAACCGCGAGCTCACGGCCAAGGGCATGGAACTGCTATCGATTTATTTTGCGCCAGGAATCTGGTAACAACATTTTGAGTCCAGTTTCAACGTTCCCGAACAAGTTTCGACATTTAATGTTACACGGTGCAATGCCTGCTGAAACTTGTTTAGCAGCGCCGGTGCACACAAGTTTCAGATAAAAGTTTCAACGTGTAAAGGTGGCTTAAATCTTGTAATTCGCGTTCACATCAATCTTTCAGATTTTTTTAAAATGATTTTTAGCATGTTTATGAAGGAAAAAGGGGGGGGGGGGGGGGGGTGGGCAGCCTTGTTCCCAGTCGTCCGTGGCGCGTGGCCGCACCTGATGTCACTCGTTAAACTGATCGGGATGAACATTTCGGCTGGCTCGATAAGCTCGATTAGGCCTGGGAATGAGGCTAGGGATGGGGTGATGTACGTTTGCAAAATCGAAACAAGTTTTCATTTTAAGGTGATTAAATTTGAGGACACCACAACAGTCTGCTGACAATCTGGAGTGTTCTCGTGTGTTGGCCAACTGTCGTGTAGTGTTTACAAAACTTTCATCCCCCTCTCATTTATTTCCTTCACAAAAATTCAACCAGTCTGTCCTCTAAACTCTTAATTTTTTTCCCAGGTTCTTCCTTGGGTTCGACTCCCTATCAACCCCCAAATGTTTCTGTGTTTTAAAAACGTTTTTTGTCAACACTTTACAGGTCCAAGAGTGTTTGAAGAAGTGCAAAGGCTTCTGTCCACCTTGGTTATGTTAGCCTTCATTAAGTTCCGGCTTTCCCTTGAGGTGCCACTTGTACTTCCACTGGGGAACACACTTGAGGTATTACATCGTTTAAACTTACTACATGCGTTCAAGTTAAAAATTGGAAACAAAATCTAGCAAACTTAATATTTCGATCAGTTTAAAAATAAACAAAAGCACTGGAAAGTACAAAAGCCATCCTTTAGGATTTCATACTTTGGAACTGCCTTGTACATCTTTGTAATTGTCATTTGAATTGTCACACGAGAATTTCATTCACGGACTCAAAAGTTAGAACCACCTTGTACAGGAAAAGTCACAAAATTTGGTGGTTTGTTTTTTGCAATAGAGAATGGTCAAAGCGAGCGGTCACTATGTGCCCTACTCCCCCTCCCCCTGGGGTAACGAGATGGAGGTAAAACTGTGTAAGTACGACAGAGATACGTTCTATACTTTTGTTAAACACAGTCGATTCTCTTTCTTAGGTGAAAGTTGATGGAATTGGAAAATGTTTTTCGAAACATATAACAAAGGCTCTCAAGTGGATCAAAGTCCAGGAGCAGAAAATTCCAATGCTTTATGCAAGACTGGAGTTTGGTGCGAACTGGGAGGCAGCCACAGAGAAAATTGTACAAGAAATGAGAGTCTAATTTTACAGTTCAATGGCATGTCTTCACTCTAGTTTCCAAATGCTTATAAAAAGTAAAGGTCCACTGAGATTGTAAGTTCGTGCGCGACATAAAAACTATGGTTTTAATCACAGGGCACAAACGAGTTGTATTTGACCATAATGCCGGCCAAACGATATGCCAATGGTCAGCGGAGAAACTTGCCCAATACCTTTACGGCTTTGTTCCAGGCCCTCACGATCAATTCGTTTCGCTCGAACCACCTGACCCGAAACGGGTTTACCGAGAGGAAAGACAGAGAGAGCATTAGGAACTAGGAAACGGGAAAACGAATTCCCGAGAGGAAAAAACCGGGAGCTACTGATAATACGCCCACAGTCATTGATGTATGCGGCTTCTGTCTTGCGAATAATCGTTCAACAGACGCGTAACAACATATTTATTTCAACTCGATTTGCGCTGCAATTTTCCGGTAAATTGAGTCAGAATTATGGTCAAGCTTGACTCCTCTGCGCCTGTGGTTTAATTTTTTAAAATTTAAACATTGTTACGAAAGCTATATCGTTGGTCAAGAATAAGCTATTAGGTTTTATAGAATGAAAGTTAACGAGCTTTGCAACACCATGGGATTCATTTAAAGAAGTTAATCTTACTTCAGTGTTATTTAGTTCTAGGTCTTAAACTTTTTCAGTATTTCATAAATAAACAATATTGTCCACGTGAAGGCTCGTGACAACTTGAACACACCTGGAATTCAAACACAAAAGATTTTTCTAAAAAGTGAAAGAAAAAAAAAAAAAGAGCTGACCAAAATTACTTTACAATAATGTGCAAGGAAAATTGAATCCTGTTCAAGTTATTGGAAGTCTGTTATTAAAATTACGATAAGTAACAAAAGTTGAAAATTTTATAGTCAATAGAAAAGATAATTTTGCTTCGCAAGATGTGGTACGGTGCCACAGTCCACCATTAAAACTAGAAATACGTGACTCGCAAACCTAGCATTTCATCCGGGATTTTATCCCAGACTCAAAAGTTTAATAGAACCACCTTTTACAGCATAATCAGAAACAGCACCACAGGAAAGTACTGCTCAGTAGCTTTCATTTGAATGGTGACACTTTTGGATTTCATCCACAGACTCAAAGCTACAATACATTAATCAATGTTAACAATAATAGAGTTCAAGGAGCAGGATTGCTTAGTTAACTATAGCGAGTGAAGTTGGTAAATTCCAATAAAAGTCTGGCGAAGTTGTTCACTTGTGCAAAGTGTTGTATTTGGCAGCTACCGAACATTCCACGACTAAAACACCGCCCGAATAACTAAAGTAACCCAGTCCATCTTAAGCTCAAACCCACAGATATTTATTTTAACTTGTTATTTCCTTACTTTATATCCTTTCGTTTTCCCTCTCCCCTTCCTTCCTCTTTTTCTTTCTTTCTTTCTTTCTTTCTTTCTTTCTTTCTTTCTTTCTTTCTTTCTTTCTTTCTTTCTTTCTTTCTTTCTTTCTTTCTTTCTTTCTTTCTTTCTTTCTTTCTTCCTACCTAGCTTACTTGTTCGCTTGCGTGCTTCCTTCCCTCCTTGATTTGATTTTCCAGTACCAAATGCTTCTTTCCGTTAGCTTTTTAAACTGAAGGTGAAATCGAAGTCTATTTTCATTGCTAACCAATTTCTTGGTATAAAAGGCTCGGATGAACATTTTGTGCGAAGAGAAGATCGAAACTTAACTTTCAGTGGGAATACATAAGTAGATATAGATTTACGTAGCGATTTGACTAGCCTTAGCCTGTGCGCTGTGCCCTTATATTAAGCGCCTTAGGAAAATGGTTAACATTCAGATGTAGATGCAGTCTTGTTTCATACTTTTCTGTTCTGAGTTTTTAGCACACAAACAGACTGAATCATACAGTCTGAGTATTATACAAAATCAATGCTGTAAAGTGATGGGGCGTTTTGAAGCTTTACGCTTTTATTACAGCTGGTCATATCCCGTAAATGTACGCGTAAGGCCATCCCAATAAAATGTTTCGTTTCCCATCGCCCGACCGACCCATCTTTTTCGAAAAGTAAAAAGAAAAATTCCAGATTCACTAATCAAAGAAGCAGATACTTTTATTTACAATAATACTAATAAAAATAATAATAATAATAATAATAATAATAATAATAATAATGATAATAATAATAATAATAATAATAATAATAATAATAACTACTTATATAGCGCTTATCCAGTTCTGTTCTAAGCGCTTTACAAAGATGAAAAGAATTCATATCTGTTTAAAATTAACAATAATTGGTATGATGTGATGTCCTTGTCTTTAATTAGCATCGATACTACGAACAACGAGCGTAAAGACCACGTTTTCGAGTTAACTTTGTAACCAGGCTTTCTTACTTAGCAGCCCGGCCTTCTCTGGAACCCAGACCCCTTAAAGTGTTCATTCTTTTTTTCTTTTTTTTTTTTTGCCCGACCGCTGGGAAACGAAACATTTTATTGGGATGGCCTAAATAGACCTGTAAGTTGTCCACTGAACATGTGCTTTATGCAACACAGTTGACGTTTTTTGCCATACGATAGTTGCGGCAGCCGAGTCCAAGGTCCATCACTTTTCCCAGTAATGTACGCAGATTTGACAGGGCCTAGTTTACGGAGAAATGTTTGGAAATTTATACCATCTTAATTTTTAACAGAAAAAATCTTTGCCCTGGTATCTTAAGTTTACAGTGGGAATTATGTGACGCAGAGTGAATTCTTGTTTCTTTTTCTAAGCAAGTCCCGTTTGCCAAAGTCCCAAGTTTACCGTTTTACAAAGCGGCAGCTTTTATGACGAACAGGTGTGTTAATCTCGTTTATATAAACGATGCCGGTGCTTAAGTTCTTTTGTTTTTTGTCGGTACAACTCGAATTTTGTTTTGTTTTTTATTTTATTTAATTTTTTGTTTTATATATTCATATCACGTTTCTCACACAAACAAATCTGTATCCAAGAAAGTTTTTTTGTTTGTTGTAAAGTTGTACTACTATCATAGCCAAGACTAATTTACTGTATAATATTTTCGTCAAACCGGCATATGTACAAGATAAATGAAAGCCGATCGAAATTCAGTAACACTCATCAAGCACACATCCAGAATTTTAAAGCGTTTGAAAACTTGTCAAACTTTGTCTTCTTCTCACACTCGGTTGATGAAGTTACTTGTTAAAAAGCCGAGACACAACGAGCTGTTTTCGCAGTTCTTCCACCTGTTTGTCTTTAGTTGTGAGCCGTTTGTGGAGTTCTTGAATCACCATTTTTCTTTCCTCACTAATTCTTGAAACATTGCTTGTCTCTTGACGTAATTTCTCTACTAAAGCCTCATGTTGAGTCAGATTGGCAATAGCATTGTCTAGCTGGTTCCGTAACTTTTCCGTTTCGTTGAGAATTTTCGCTTTGCTCTGAATTTTTTCCAGCTCTTTAACTTCTTGAACTTCTCTATCCTTTCTTCGAAGTTTCGATTTCAATTCACCGACAGCTTGTTCGGCCAGCGATTTGTTATTGATCGCTTCAGCTTTATCGTAAGACATCTTGCGAATGAACTCTTGCAATCTCTTCAATTCTTCGTCTTTTCCACGAATGATCTGCCCCCAGTCTGCCGTTTGTCGAAGCTGCAAAAGTTGCTCTTTCATTTCTTCATTCTCTTGAGATAAAGCGAGAACCCTTCCTCGAGTATCCAGCAGTTCTTCGTGTAGCTTTTGATTCTCTTTCCGTAGAACAGTGCGTTCCTCTCGAATTTCTAGGTATGCTTTGTAAATGATTTCATATTCTTTAGCATTTGGTCGCTTTGACTGTTTCTTTTTCGGTTCCTCGATAGTGTAAATGCCGTTTCTTGTAAAAGTTCCTTTTGTTGGCGCAGTGAAAATATTGCTCGTTCGTCTTGACGCAGCAAGATTTGCCGGAGTGAATGTCGAAGGTGCTGAAACTCTGTACTCCATGTTGTGTAAAGCAATTATTCTGCGAAGACCTCTGTCCAGTTGTAAACAAACGTCTATAATTGCACTTTGTCTAATCCCTCTTTGTAAACAGTTAATAAAATTTCTATTGTTTGCCGAGGTACGACTTGGCACCGTAATGTAATCAAGTATTTTGGTTCCTTTTGTGACGCGTTTGCACTTCACAATGATGCCCGTTGTACTAACGACAGAGTAATGAACCACTTTAAAATTTGGATTGATTGTATATTGACAATTAATTGAACACTCAACATATTTGATCCTAAAATAAATCTGGGAAACGCACCGTATTTAGAATTCTTAGACTGACAATCATCTTCGTGTACGTAGCGAGATAAGCAATCAATAAGCGAAAAACTTTTTAAGTTTACACTTCTCAAAAAACTGACCTGAAATCACTGACCCCTCGAGAAAAGCGGAAACACAAAAGAAAGTTATGACAATTAATTCCTTTGTCCTTTACAAACCGGTCTCCACCTAAAAACGTGCCTTAATCTGCCAAAGTTCAACGAATTTGCTGGCAGAAATTACAATTTTTAAATTGCAAATTTAGGGTTAAAAAAAACATTTCAGTGTTAAGTAAGTCAAAAACACCTCTTTCTCTGCATGTATTCTAGTTCATTCTTAAAACGGTTTACAAAAAACAGTTTGTGTAAAAAAAGACCGGATACCTATTACGCACAGAGACTCAGGGAAGGACTCTGCGAAGAATATCAAAGTTAAAAAAAAGAACTTCTTAGTTCCTCGCCCCTTACTGCGTTCTTTCTGCGCGATGTTGGCCACATTTTTTTTTTCATGAATTACCAGGTATCGATTCAAAGTTAGAAAGTGCTAAAGAGGTCAAGGTCAATGGCCTATCTTTTGTAAAGGCTGAAGCACGTAGCAAGTGCCTTTTGTCACGTGGCCAGTCAGCAACCAATGGTAGAGCGCGTTATGTTCAGGGTAACCCCAATCTCGTACCCAGAGACTTCAGGCTCTTTGGCCAGCGGTTGGTCGCCAGGAGAGACTCCGGGAAACTGAAATTTTATTTAAATTTTTTGATTGGCTGCTCCGTAACGGGTTGCATTGTTTTACCGCAGGAATCCTGCGGTAATAAAATTGAAGTTCCCCAGTGTCTCTCCTGACGACCAACCGCTGGCCAAAGAACCTGAGGACTCTGGGTACGAGATTGGGGTAACTCTTGCAATTGTTTACTTTTCCCAAACTCGACCTCACCCCCCCCCCCCTCCCCTCAAAAAAAAAAAAAGCAGAACAGAAAAAAAACCGCAATTCCCAACATCTCGTGCGATTCAGGAATGGGAAACGTCGAATATTGATGTGATGAGACACAAATAAATAATTACATCGTGCCAGAAACAGTTTCGATGACAAAAATAGCCCGTTATTGAACGTTAAGTCTGAATTTATCTCTTCAGCGAAAAAATGAATCATTAACTATACTGGTTTTGACAAATGAAGTTCACTGTAAACCACAATGCTAAAAGTTTGCATTAAAAAAAAATAGTGTACGAATAATGAAAACGAATAATCTAAATCACACCCAACTGACAGCTGTCTCTCTGGTTTATTCAACTTTTGTTAACAAGTTGCACATTCGATATCGCTATTCAATCAAAAAAATCAAAAACAAAAATGTGAGAAAATCGCGTATTTTCAAACCCTCAACACGATTGAAAAACACTTCGGCACAAGAGTTATTAAGAAGAGAACGTTGATCAAAACATGCGCATCAGGGCAGAAATAAATTAAATCCCTCTTCCTTTTTATATAGTAAAATGTAAACATCTGCGACGAGCTCTGTCTGCCAGGTGATATTCAAATATATATGACTTTTTCCTCATCTTCGTTTTTCGCCATTACTGTTCTCAACATGTCTATGATGTTATCGGGGTGAATATCGAGTTTTAACAGTTCCGCAATGTGTTCCAGAATTTTCCTGTCCATTTTCACGTTTGTCGTCTGTAACAGGTCATAAAGATCATCAAAATAAGCAGTTCTTTCTTTAGCCTGTGATTTTTCGCGCTCAGTTGCCAAAGAAGACAACGATAGTTTCAAATTTTCGGCTTCTGCCTTCAATTCTGTGATGTCCCTCGAACGCGGGCGTTTTTTCTTGGTTAAATCGGAGTTGTCCGGCAATGGCCTTGAAGAACCGGTCAAATTTTCATCAATCCCTTCAGCAGATGATTGCATCTTGAATAACAACTAGCCTTCACAATATGATCATGCACGGCCGTCTTTGATTTTGCACAAATGAGTTCCAAGGTCAAATTTACTTCTCTTTTCGCTGTACTTCCATAAAAATATTACCGTAGCTTAACAGGCAAATCAAAATCTTTGTTGATATTAATTTTCCTTCGCAAAACTGAAAATACAAACGCTTTTACTCCAGCCAAAATGAGTATAATTTATGTACACAACCGGGTCTTCATTAGAATTTTAATCAATTTTCGCTGTTACATGCTACTTGAAACTCTCACATAGCTTAGCAACGTCAAAAACTTAATTTTAAAAAGTCCTTTCATGTTTAAAATTAATTTCTACATTATTTATAGCACAACATTTTGTTGTAATCAAGAGGGGATTGATCTCCACTGTCCTCGAAAAAATCAGTAGTGCTGTACAACTTCACCGTGACTGTTGAATTTGTAACCTATAAAATTAACGCTCGTCCTTTTTCGCGGATATATTAGGTTAGGGACCTTAACAACCATGACGACAGCATCAACGAAAACATCACTTGAAAATAAATATTCACGTTCTCTGATCTAAGTACTTTTCGATTATTTCAACCCGTTCAACTTGCACAATGTGTCCGGTTGAGTATCCCTGAACAGAAGTAGTAGCGACGACGTTCAAGTCCAGAAAGAGAAAAAAATTCACCGTCGTGTGCCCACGTTCTCCTAAAATCAACTTTATTTCATTTTTACTACTTCGCGATTATTTCAACTCGCTCAACTTCTACAGAAACGGCTAACTACCCAGGAACCAAATTGGTAGGAGTGGCGTTCAAATTAAGAAAGAAAATGAAAAATTCACCGTCTTGTGTTCACGTTCTGCACAAAACCTTGAATGTGGTCATTTCACGTTGTTAGGGTCCTTAAGCAGAGACGACGACGCCGCCGATGGAAACGGAACTTAAAAAATTACCTTCGCATCTTCTCAATAAATTCGCGATGATTTATACTCTCTCAGTTTGTGTAATGTAGTTGAACTATCCAGGAGCTAAAGTTGTAGGGGCGCCTTTAAAGTTCAGAAAGAGAAAGGAAAATTAATCATCATACGTTCACGTTCTCCATAAAACCTTAAATTTGGTTATTCACGTTGTTGTTTTGCAGAGGACGGCAAAGAAATGTACCAAAGTGTAGTACCATGCACATGCAGAAGCAGTGTTTTGCTAATTAATTAACACTACTGTTTCCTGACGTTCTCGTTGACGTCGTTGTCGTACAGAGGATGGCAAAGAAATGTGCCAAAATATAAAACGCACTTGCAGAGCGATTGTTTTTGCTCATTAAACCTTTTGTTTTGCAGCGTTGTCGTTGTCTTCACCATCGTTCTTGCTTAAGCTTCCTTTTGTAAGACATAGTGCGTAAGCAGGGATGGCACAGTGGTGAGAGCACTCGCCTCCCACCAATGTGGCCCGGGTTCGATTCCCGGACTCGGCGTCATATGTGGGTTGAGTTTGTTGTTGGTTCTCGTCCTTGCTCCGAGGGTTTTTCTCCGGGTTCTCCGGTTTTCCTCCCTCCACAAAAACCAACATTTCCAAATTCCAATTTTTGTCGTCAGACTGTTAAGTGTCACCCTCGTTAAACAAAGTTGATTGATTTATTTATTTATTTATTTATTTATTTATTTATTTATTTATTTATTTATTTATTTATTTATTTATTTATTTATTTATTTAAGGTCCCTATTAGCAGCAACGTCAGCCCCAACGACGAGAAAATCAGAAATTACGGAAAGTTTTGATATTAAATGGAAGGGGTATCGAATGGTCTTTGCGAGCATTTGCGAGCATGCGAGCAGTGTGTTTGTTTTTGCGAGCACGAGCAGTTGACAAATTTTTCTTCCGAGCAGCGAGCACTTTACAAAATACAGATATGGCAAGCGTCTTTAGAAAAATACAGATGGCGAGCAGCGAACACTTCGAGTACTTCGTAAATTTTCCGCTAGCCGGAATCTCTCTTCTTTTTAGAATAAGATACGTTGTTTTGCGCCAAGTAATAGCTAATAATCTGGCTGACACCTCCAAAACGGAACAACAGTTACAGGCTGAACTCAGTATAAAAAATAACTACAAAGGTGGATTAACGAAATTTCGAGCAATCGAGCACATGTCAACGAGAATGCGAGCATGCGAGCAGTTGCAAAAATTTTGCGAGCACGAGCAAGCGAGCACCCGTTTAATTTTTGCGAGCAATTCGAGCAGAGGCCAAATTTTGCGAGCACTTTAAAATTGAATGAGACCATTCGATACCCCTAATGGAGAGGCATTTTTCCACCCACGATATGAGTGCCGTGTTCTTGTTCAAACGTATAATCTCATTGATATATCAAAAAACTAATGTGAATGCGAAAGAAGCCAACAAAGTGCGTGTTCCATTACCATCACTTTGGCAACTAAGTGAAAGTTACTTCAGGTGAGACGACTAATAATTTAATCATTTTTCTCTACCCCACGGAGTGAGTTACGGCTGCAGGTGGGCTCAATGTCGATTTAAATTAAAAATAATGATACTATCGATACACGCCCTGGTATTTGATTGGTTGTGAGAGTCTTGCGCCGAGCCCCAGTATAGAGATGTGTACTTCTCAGCTTATGTGCTTCTTTGCTATCCATTTCCACCTGTGCAGCCAGTCACATGAATACCCACAAAGCAAAATTAGGCTATTATTTGGTGACTGATGAAAAAGTATCACGAACTCACAATATGACCAGCTCCAAGCTGGCTTGATAGCTCAGTTTGTAGAGCACTGCACCAGCATCGCAGAGGTCATGGGTTCGAATCCCGTTCAAGCCTGAATTTTTTTCAGGCTTTTTTTCCACTACTGCTTAAGTTGCGTAAATAACTGCGAGGATCTTCCTTCTATTTAATATTAATTTTAATAGATTTTCAAACTGTTACTAACTACAGTCCCTGGAAAACTCGTTCGCCATGCCACATAATTATGCTAACAAGTGATTACGTACTCTGCCGTTTTCACTACATTATTATAATTATTATTATTTTTTTACAAGTCTAGTCTACCCTAAAATTTTGTACCTTTTTCAGCTTTTAAACGAGGCTCGCCGAATTGATACTGCGATTTCACCCGCAAAAATTTTGCTGGTCAATCTCGTACCAAACTCCGCAGACATGAGGGGCACTGGGGTTTTTTTGAGAGGACTTTTAGGATGTCCCTTCCGCCACTTTCACAACTTGTTTTCCAATATTCCCGCCTCTCATCATAGACACAAATGCTCGGCCAGTGGTCTCCAGGCCTTTCTCTACCGTCTCGCGATGCTTCAACTTTCCATCTCGTACCCAGGCCTCCAGCTGTTTCTTTGCATCCGGGAACTTTTCCATGTAATTAAGCACCAGGAAGCGGTCACGTGTTATATTTTTATCAGCGAAAATTTTGTGGACATCTTCAGGCATGGGGGGAGGGTAAGGCACATCTTTGTTGTAAACTGAAATCTGCCCACACAAAACAATATGACTGTTCTGATTCATGCAGCGAATGACCTGGAAAAATAAAAGGGGGTGGAGTTTGTAGTTATCCTTAAAATTATGTCGGTAGAGGATGAGGTTATATGTCCCTCATTCCTTAGACTAAAAGTAGTCCTAGTTTAACAACTCTAAATAGGTGTCCACGGTTGCATAATTTTTGACTCTCGATTTGGCCTCTATCACGTCGCTGTTGTGTTAAGTTTTCTACGCAGTCAATGCAGTTATTTCAGTTACTGGTGAGTGTCTTGTAGCTCAGTGCTAGAGCACCCAAACTAGTAATTGGATGGTCTTAGGTTCAACTCCTGCTGGGAGAACTCAGATTTTCTTTTTCCAAGATTGCAGGTCAGTGTCTGACCTTTATTCACATTTCTTTCACAAGACAGTCTCTTATCTTTCATAGGGAGAGTAGAACGAGTGAAACACCAGTGGCAAAGCTTGGGGAGGGGCCGGAAGCACTATATATTTCTTTTACGAAGCAAAGCAAGGTGAGTGCTCAAGAGACCCCCTCCCCCCTCTACCTAAAGGTCAGGATCTGCCACTGCACACGGAAGCATACATGAACAGTACCTCGCACGTGTCACTTCTCCTCACGGGAGGCAATAAATTTATTGTCACATGCACACGTGTTTCCCTCACTCTACTATCCCTGCGAAAAATTAAGAGGCTACTTGTCTTCTCATTCTAAAAGTTACTCAGGCTTTTATCACTAACATTAACTCTCTCTAAAAATTGCCAAATGAACAAAACAGAAGTACATTTGTCATTCTAAAGAACCTGCCAACATCAGAGCAATAGGTCACAAAAGGACGGATAGTCTATAGATGGAGCAGTAATCACTAGCAAGCTTGTTAAAAAAGAGTTTGTTGATTCACCCAAGTGTCAAATTAGCAAACCAAAAGAAGAGAGGACTTTCTTTGAAAAGCCACTCTGGGGGAGAAGATAATTAAGACTATATTTTCATAATTATCATCATCATCATCATCATCATCTCACCCTCACCACCATTACCTCATTACTTATTTCACCTCCGACATTGTCAAAGTACACATCAATCCCTGCTGGACACTTAAGTTGTATCTGCTCTGAGATGTTCTTTGTTGTCTTATAGTTGATTGCAAAATCAAAGCCTAACTCTTCTGTAAGCCAGCCACACTTTTCGTCACTCCCACAAATGCCAATGACAACACCACAGCCATCTAACTTGGCAATCTGTTTTAAAAGTACAACAAAAATGTTTTAAAAAATTGAGACACTGAAATCACTTCCAGTCTTGTTGTACCTGAACTTATACCCTATTTGGTCCTATGTACCAGTTGGTTATACTGAGTTCATGTGTAATTGTCTGACCTTTAACAAATCAACAACAGTTTTCCATGGTCTATACTCTTATTCGATGATAAAATGATGTTATTGTTTTTTTACAATAACATGGAAAACGTTTGAGTAGAATTGGCTGATTTTCATTGAGATTTAAAGCATGTACATAACATCCAACATAATTGTTATTGTCTGTAGTCTCATAGACAATAGCTTTGAGCCAATCAGTGTGTGAGAATTTTGACAGTTATTGTAAAATATTTCATGGAATAATAATTGTCACTGTTACTAGTAGATTTAGTTTAATTGTTTTAATTTTATTGTATACCAAAGACAGACTAGAAGCTGCTGCCAAAAAAGTAATAAATAAATGAAAAAAATTTGTAAATGAAATCTAACACAAAGTGAAGGAGAAAAAAAGGAAATTATAGTTTTCAGTAAAGTTCTAGAAATTTTATATGTAGTCATGTAGGATCTATGAAATCCCTAAACAAGGCCTTTTCAAGAAATACCTCCTTGAAAAGAGGAGTTAGGGGGGGGGGGGGGGGCGGGCATTTATTAAAACGTGTCACTCCACATACTATAAAACAGCACATTAACTCTAAAAGAAGTAACAATTATACCAAGATATTGCAGATATGCTGCATTATTTTGTGCAGTTGTATGATGTAGTTACCACACTTCACTTGACTCACCTGCCCTGCAGCCATCCCACAAGCCCCTGCAGCCCCACTCACAACCACAGCCTGGTTTGAGCCAGAAATGATGTGAGCTTTTTCTCTGATACCAAGGTAAGATGTCAGCCCAGTCATTCCCACAATACCCAGCAAGAGAGATGGATTAGAGCACAGAAAAGGACTGTCCTCCTGACGAATTCATACAAAATCAATATGTTAGTCCAGCTGTAACACCCTTTTAAAATCAAAAGGCGTATGAACATTTAAAGTTATGTGCATACAGAAATATAATCCCTTTCTGGAAGAAAGACTTGTCTCCTGTTCAATACAATGTCAATGTTTTAGTTCATTAGCAAATTATAGGAATTATTAAGACTTCTTAAATCAAAAGCCATTTGTGATACACTTCAAGAACCAATATAATTTTACAGGGAAATGCAGTAAGCCCTTTCTCTGGAAGAAAGGCCTGTCCATTGTTGTCAGTCCAATATGCAACATTATGGCAAACAAATCCAATAATTAAACCATAGATTATCAATTACTCATTAAGCAGACGTCATATACAGCAGCAAAAATTTATGCCCCCTTTTTTCTTATTTTACCTCATGGTCACTCACCCCAGACCCCCAGGTGTTGCTAGGTCAAAACATGGCGATCTGGTGGTCATGGGTTCAAGTCCTTGTCAGGGAAAGAAAATTCTTTCGTTTTCTCTTTTCTACGAATACCAGATAATACACTGGTAGCCCAAGCTCACTATTGAATCAATGCATAGACCTCGTATTTCGTATTTTGGTGAGAAGTTAGTGTGATTGATTTTGCCCTAGGTAATTTACCTCATGAGAATTTTATCATCTGCAGCTTGGATGTACCCCAAAGCAAAAGAAAGGGAGAATTCAAATCCCAAGGTAATGTACCAGTCAAATCGAAGCTTCAACATCCACCCATATTCTTTGCATAGTTTGCTTGTTTAAAAAAAAAACATGAATTTTCAAGTTTGCATTTACCCAGTAATAGTGATCTGCATCGACGGAAGGCTAATATGATTTATTTCAATATATACATGTACAAATGTTTGTGAAGTTAAAGATTCAATAATTTGTGATCAAAATTGGTCAACTTTGTTATCGGTTAATTTCTTTTATTATTAAGCAGTTATAGTATAATAGAATAAAAACTGTGTTGTCTGTTGAAACCTGTCTGCAGACTTTGCTTCAGGAGCATTAGAAAGCTACATGCTTAAAAGAGTAATATGCTCACTTATTAATTTCCCCGGGGTGGGGGCATTTCACCACCTAAAATGGAGCTATGATAGGGCATTTGAACGGCTATCTGGCTCGGGGAGGGGGTAATTTGAACACTAATTTTCCAAAAATTAAAATGCCTGGGGCATTTTCCGGGGGGATGTTGAAGCTTCGATTTAATGCATCAGTCAATTCCAACAGTGCCAATCCCCCCCCCCCCCCCCACACCAGGGCCAACCCCCAGGAATTATGATTTTTTGAAAATAAACTGGCAAATGCCCCACCGCCGGGACAAAATAGTTGTTCAAATGCCCTGGGGTGGTGGCATGTCAAAAACATTTTATTTTCTTCATTTCTCGTCTTACTTTTAGTAAAATCTAAGCTAATTCAGGCCAAATTAAGTCCTAGCTGGGTCTTGTTTCCTGTAGTTGGTGCAAAATAGATCATTCTACAGCTCTAGCATTTTATGTCCTATCTAGACGTATTCAATAAGAAATTTACTGTATTTGCCGATGAATTTGTCATTAAGGAAGCGACAATGCTGTAGGGTGAAAAAAGTGAGATGGTCAAATGCCCTGGGGTAATTGGGTGGAAGGCTAATGCCCCACCCCCAGGATGGACAGTGGGAAAATGCCCCACTATTGCCCAGGGGGTGGAGGGGGGGGGGTGAGGATGGTCACGGCTGGAATTGACTGATGCATAACTGTTACATAACTAACCAAGAGACACTCATGGGTAAAACAAAAAGTATTTACCACGGTTAATATCAGTACCTTGTTTAGGTAAGGATCCTCGCCAGAGAACACCACGAACTCTTGCCACGGCCACTGGAATGACTCCAAAACATCTCCTTCTTGGAACTTTTCACTTCTGCTCTGGACAATCATCCCTACCCCACCCCCACTCGGAGGCTGTCCTAGCTGCCAAGATGTCAGGTAACCAGAGCCTGTGTCTTCATTCATCCGACATCTCATATAAGGATCTACGGACAAATACAGCGTCTTCACCAAGATTTGTCCTTCATTGCAGGGGGGAAATTCTCTTGTTTCCAGAGCAAAGTTTGATTCAGTTGGTTCGTTGTCCACTCCTGGACGGCTCTGCAATACGATGCACTTGTTTTCACGAATTTCTGCCGCCATTTTGTTTTGTTTGCAATGGCGAGGGCATGGGGAGAGTGAAGGTTCATTCGTCCCCAGACCTTCACAGAACTGACCTGCCGCTGACGGCCGAAAGCAACTGGGCACAATATTAATAGAGCATGCAGAACCTTAAATCATGTGTCAACAACAACTTTTAGCATGCCATTTACATAGAAGGTATTGCTTGGATAGAACAAACAAAAAAACCAACAAACAAAATAAAACCAACTTTCTCCCGCGGTAGTTTTGGCGTTTGTTGCGATTGGTAAGTAGGGTAGAGTGATTTGATACCTTTGTTGTGGTTTTACGAAAATCAATTTGAAAACCGCCCTATCTTGGGTTGGTTACCGACCATAGTGCGGTAAAAAGTTTAAATTGCTTTGCCACGTGCGATTTGACTCTGGAGATTACGCGTTTGTTTTCGTTTCGTTTTAAATTAAACTTTGCATCCCATCTGATCGTTCACATGAATTTGATCTATTTAAAAGCAATTCGTCTCCGAAAATTTTATTTCAAAACTATATACAGTAAGCTTTTCAAAAATATAAAAAAGTACTAATCTACGGTGGCCGACACTGGCAAAGCACAACTCAATTTCGCCTCTGAAACACAACAATCTTTTTCAGACGAAACCTTTTTTTTTTTTTGACTTTATGAACTAACTATGGTGCGACAACGGTTTAGTTATATCTACGTGACCCAGTCATAAATGGCGGATAAAAATCTTCAAACATACAGTCCTTTTACGTTTTTTTTTGAAACGGTAGCCTGTGACAAATCGGTACAGGTGTAGTTGATGTAGATTAATTTATTCAAAACTGAGCCAGCTCGAGATTCGCGCTGTATCTGTTTAAGTGCGGTTAAATGTATTCAGTCCATTAATGATTTGTCCAAACTTCAATGAGTTCAGCCGTTTATCTTTAAACATCTTCCTTTGGGAAGCATTAATATGAAAACATTTGTGCCTTTGGTTCATAAGTTATCATTTGACGCGCGTGTAAAGATTTCTTTGTCTTAAAATCATCCTCGTGATCTGTAAAAAGTAAAAACATAGCGACGAGTTTATTATTCCCAGTAAGGGACAAATTATAATAAAGCTCGCTTTTGCAAACAGTGTTTCTCTATTCAAAGGACTGTTTCAACGATAGTTTTTGTCAAAATTGAAGCTAAAGAAAAGATAAACGCGGCGAAATAAATCCGATAGAAAATTCACGGAATCTAACCTCTTAGCGAGCAACAAATAGACATCGCCTCAAGTTACGATTCTTTAACTCGATTTAAATTGTGTTTAACTTCCGATTTGAAGTTATAATTAACTCCTTGGCGAAATGAGGCACTATTGAACGGTATAATCACACTTTTAGCGAACACACCGCTATCGTGTGGTTCATAATGTGTCGTGATCTGTGATAATGGATTAACTTCCTTTGATTTGTGTGCCCAACATGAAATAAAAACAATTTCCAATCAATGTTTCACGCACTTGCCTGTCTTTAGCCTAACCTGAACCTTAGAATTGGAAGAAAAATTTCACAGGCGAAAACATCCTTAACCATAAGCTATCAGAAAAGATTTCTATACTTAAGAAGATCACATCATTGAGTATCTTTTTTGTAATTTGAAGTTCGTGCAAAAAAAATTGCGTGAGGTGAACAAATATCCAAATCTCTTCGATCTCTCTTCGTTGTTCATGCTTCGTCTGGAAATTACAGTTGCTTTTAGCGCGCACAGTATCGAAAAAAAACATTTTATCTCATCTATATTGAACAGCGATAGCAGAGCACTTTCAACCTAAAACATCGGCACTTTTGCCGTGTTTCCGACTTTACGTCTTCCGGTCCTAAGGAGCTCGCATTGAGTTTTGTTATCTGCAATTATTGCCTGCAGCGCGTTGAGTTCACTTTAAATGACGGCTTAGAGATTTGTGCTTTCACTCCGACTGTGAGGCTAAATCTAGCTTGATATCACCGAGCAATGGCGTGTCCACCTTATCCCACAGACGTTTCTTACGCGCCATACCAGCCTATGGCTCGTGAACCACCAATTACAATGATGCCCTCACATCCTACTGGATTACCGCCTGTAACACATTGCAGTAAAATGGACCCTCGTGCAAATATTCACGTTGGGTCTCCATTCGTTCTTAACCCCATAGCAAGCTTCGAAGCCGACCCCGGCCTTGCAGCCTCTCATGGATTGGGGTTCGCCATCGACACATCAAAACTCCGCGAGCTGGAAGAGTTTGCAACGCAGTTTAAACTACGACGGATTAAGCTCGGATTCACACAAACAAACGTCGGCGCGGCGCTAGCGTCAGTCCACGGAACAGATTTTAGCCAAACCACAATCTGCCGCTTTGAAAACCTCCAGCTGAGCTTCAAGAACGCGTGTAAACTGAAACCGATTCTGGGGCGCTGGCTGGAGGAAGCTGAATGCTCAGGTGGCGCGTGTGGTGATAAGTTTAACGCTGAGCGTCGAAGAAAAAGACGAACAACTATCGGGCTGACTGCAAAAGAGCACCTTGAAGATCATTTTCTGAAGCAGCCCAAGCCTTCTTCCCAGGAGATCATCCGAATAGCTGAAGGTCTGCGCTTGGATAGAGAGGTAGTGAGAGTTTGGTTTTGCAACAGACGACAAAGAGAGAAAAGAGTCAAGACATCGCTGAGTATTCATGGATTCCTTGCTTGTAAAAACGATTGACTAAATGCCTACCAAAAGAAAAAAACCTCACAGTGACGTTATGCAATCTAAACTTCTTGTACATACATGTCGTCAAGAAATACATCAATATAACTGCGAGGTATTATTTGACATCATTCTCGGAAATAAAATTCAAAGTTATGTTCGGAATTTGAATAAAATCCCTAGAAATCCTTTTTCTTTTTGCCTCGGAAAGAGAAGCCAATGACTTTGCAAAAAGCTATGAAACACTGGGAATTAAATTTAACATTCATTTGTGATGGCACGACAGCTTAAGACATTTATAACTGTCAACGAATACAAATTCCGTATACCGAAACTTTGAAATTTTCAGCTTTTTCGTGCCGTTTTCAGTGATAGTAAATATTTCAGCAGACTTGCATAATGTAGTAAGAAGGCGTTTTCCACTGCCTTGAAAATAGACTTTATCATTTAACTTGTTTACTGTATGCTACATATTATTAACATTTATAACATGGAGAAAACTTGGCTAGACGCTTGTAAAACTAAGTTACTCTCTGTAATATAAAACTGTTTATCTTTGCATGTATTCGTTGTTAATTGCTAACTCTAAATATGTAAAGAAAAGGGAATTATATCAGTATAGTTTTGTCTTGATGAAGCGGACAGCAGAAGCAAATAACTTAATTCCATTCATGTACATGCAGTGCTATCTCACGTGTGCACGAGAAAAATAAAACTTTCACTTAAAAGCTCTTATAAATATGTTGTTACTAGTCCTTTGACTCAGATTTATATTGCTTTTACGAATTACATAACTGGAATACGACATTTTAATTCAATCCTCGACACCTTTTGCAAACCTTCTGACTCCCATAGTTAAGAAAAATTACCCCAGTTTGCCACATCCTGTAATGAAATGGAAATAGTTGAATAGACCTTGTTTCGGCTCATTATGCATGTATTGCAAATGGAGTGAAATCCTAAAGTGTGATCATTCAAATGAAAGCTACTTAGCAGTACTTCCCTGTGGTGCTGTTCATCACGCTGTACAAGGTGGTTCTAACTTTCGAGTCTGTAAGTGAAATCCTAAACTGTGACCATTCAAATGTAAGCTACTGAGCAGTACTTTCCTGTGATGCTGTTTATTACGCTGTACAAGGTGGTTCTAATTTTTGTGTCTGCGGATGAAATCGTCAGTAAACTGTGTCGATCATTCAACTGAAGCTACTGAGCAGTTAATTTCATGTGAAGGTGTTTATTATGCTGCACAAGGTGGTTCCAACCTTTTCAAACGGGAAAAGAAAAAAAAAATAGGAATTTACCAGAGTATTGTTACTCGTGCCAAACGAAATAGTTTAACCGTCTTAAATGAGGGCGATTAAATTGGCGTCAATAACTTCAAAAAAACGAATTTTGCTTGTTTTAGGAATTGTCAGCTTAGCCATCACAAATTGGAGAGTAGGCCGTTAAAACGGATACGACACGCGACGAAAGCTCTCGCTAACATATATCTATAGACCCACGCTTTTCCACAACTAATTAATCGATCACGGTTTCTTAGATTATCAGTGACCACATATGCTAACAAGCTTCCGCTTAACCAAAGAAGGCTATTTAACTGTCAAGGTTAGCACTGTAAACATCAAATAGCAAGTTTAAAATCCTAAACAAATTTGAATAAAATTATGTTTATAAAATTTTATTTTGTCGGTTCCTGAAGTCCTACCGTCGCATATTCGACAAAAAAAGACAAAATCGCGTTGCGCACATTTTTGGGTTGCGGCGGGGCAAATCTAAGTTGGCATTAATTTTGTTGATTTTCTTTCCCTCTGTCTTACGTACGTTCGAGTTTATCAGATTTCAGCGGTATCTGCTATTAGTGGTAGGTACGTGGTGTATGTGTATGCTCTCTGATTGGCTGCTCATGCTTCGAAGGGTATTTTCTTCCTATCTGTTTTCTGTTCCTTGTCGTTCACAGGGTCATTTGATTAGGCAAACTCCTTTACAACAACTTCGTTTTAATAACAACTTTATTACAAAAATGTCCTTGTAAATCGGTGAACCTAAAGTCCACGGCTCCTACAAGCCTGTGTACAGCCCCGACCCCCCCCCCCCCCACCCCCCTCCCTCTCTCCTCTGGAAAAATCGGGGAGAGAGACGTCTGTGTTTGACCGTTGATAATCGTGTTCAGAAGTCACGTGATTTTTTCAAGGATCTGTGGAAAATTGTATGATTGGCTGATACTCTCTGATCATTGCATCATGCAAATAGCTCATTTTAATTGGTTGACATTTTCGCGGGGTTTTCATGAACGGCGAGCAACGTGTGCTTCCTTCGTGCGCCCAACAGAGGGACTTGTGAAATGAGTTGTATTTCGTGTTTTTTGCAGAAATAATATTGTCAGGGAGACGGATAATAATTTCGTTGACATGCGGAAGAACATCATGTTTTCTTTTTTTACAGGGGGTGGCTGTACATTGGCTAGGTTTTCCAAGCAAGTCAAAACCGTGAGCGATTATTTGCTGTGCTTTTCATCAATCGCAAAATTAGGTGACAGATCGCACAACGTCGTGGAGCATTTAATGTCTACAATCAGTTTGCTGGGCATCCTACAACTTGTTGCACAACATTTTGTCACATCTGTAAAAGGCGCCTTCGAAAACTACAGAAGCGACGTAGCCGGTCTTTGCCAAAAACTAGACACGGGAATTATCCAAGATTGCAGTTGTAAAGCTTTCAAAGCAGAATTCGAATTACATTAGATAATATTCAGTTTCTTCTTCACCGACCGATCATAACTCGCTGGGGTGCTTTCTTTAATTGTTGTCAAAATCACGAGAACTCCAAACAAATCTCATGTTAGACCTGCTATTGCAAGGTTAATTTATTTCACTCTATTTTCACAACATTAACATAGAAAGAAAAGCATTACAACAGATAATTACAAGATAAAAATAAATACAGTACAAATAATAAAATGTGTGTGGTGGTCAAAGTAGCAAAGGCTTTCTAGTTGACCACCACCAGGAGTATCTGATGGGGCCGCTCGACTAAAAACCCGCTCTTCAGGCTGGAATAGAGCTGGCTGGGAACTGAATACATTAGACGGTTAATTTGCTGAGATTGTTTTTATTAAAACACTTGGTCTAGCTGGGTAAAAAATGTCTCGTTTGTCAGGACCCCTGTCACGCTTATAAATATATCCTAACGGCTGCTGCTCTACCAGTGCTCCTTAAGGCCGAGAAATAAGACTCTTTAGAAAACATATATACTTGAACATCACAACAATAAAAGTTGAAAGAAAATGTTGTCAAACTGTTGGCGACACTTAGATAAAACTTGTCCCTATTTTGCCAACTTTCTTAACAACTTCTTGGAGTCCACTAACTCAGTCGCATTTCACGTTGAACATTTGTTAAACATTATTTTTTTTTACTTCAAACACCATCCAGAATGGAAAGAACTGCCGTCAAACTCGGATTTAAGCAACAAATACTTTTTTTTTTAGATCAAATCGGATTATAACCATTCTCTCAAACAAGAAATACTTTGCTAGCTAGTGTATAATACAATATTGCCTTTCAGTGAAAGCTATAAGATATGAAAATAACACATTTTTATCTGAAAGGAGTACAAGCTCCACCCCACCCCCCCCCCCCCCTTCCAAGTACTAGCTGTTCCTCTAGGCCATGTTGGAGACAAAGTTACGATCTCACAGGGGATGCCTTAAAAAGGCGTTCGTCTTAAAGAAATGACCGACGTAGGGCGATGTCTTTTTTCCTGCCTTTAAAGTATTCAGCTTAGAGAGGTGTCCCCCTTTTACTAATAAATACAAAATTATCCAGTCGAGAACGGTGTCAACCTTTCACGAGTAAGAGGAATCAAGCTTAGATAAATGTTTCTTAAGAGGAAGCTTGCAGTTCAGCTTTTAGTTTATGAAATCTGTCCTTTACAAAGTTGTAAAAGTCATATTCCAATTCCAGACGTTTCTTCATGATCTCTTCCACTTGTAGAGAAGGTCCTTTCTTATTCATCGTCTTGGTTGTATTTATTTTAGTTTGAAGCTCATTCCCTACAAACGAAAGTAAACTCTGTTGTCATATGATAAATAGTTGGAACACGCATTTTGAAGATAGCACAGCAGGTATTAGATTGTACATCATGCAAGTGTGAAGTCACTACGGCTTTTCAGTAAGAGAAGTGGTACTCGAACAGGACCCACCAAACCACAAAATAGAGGGTGGTCTCTGCCTACATTCCTCTTCCTCAACCTGAAAAGATGGTGTCTTTATTGCATAGCCAGCCCTCTATCCAGCATTGAAAAAATGACAATGAAATTCAAACCTCACTTTTCTTGTTTCTTTTCTTGCTGGCCGAATATTTCTGCGCGGTCAACTCAATTTTTTAATGCCAATTAAATTATTTTGGTAATGTTCATGAGACAGGTGGTGTCTTCGATAACCCACCTACTCCAGATAGGGTGGGTACTCTTCGAACAAACTTGTTGGGAACAGTTCCCCTAGACAATAGACCCTTCTCCAAAATGGCAGCAACAGATTTGAATGAGTTAAAATTGAACTGAATGAAACACTGATACAAGCACAGGATGAGCACCTTTACTTTAGTAACATTGCACAGTTTCAGCACATTAGGTGTTATATCAGCTTAGGAAATGTAAGATGAAATTTGCTGACGTTTGTATGACTGGGCTATACGTCACACCCCCAGTCATACAAACGTCCCAGTGTAAATTTTTCATTTTTCAACTTACATTTTCTCATCTGATATTACACCTGATATGCTGAAACTTTGCAGGGTTACTAAAGTAAAAGTGCTCTTTCTAGTGCTGTTATACGTTTTTAATTTTAACTTATTTGAATTTTCGGCTGCCATTTTGGAAAAGGGGACACACCTTGACAGCGCTTAATTATCTCTATGATCATGTTTGGTGTTAAGGAGTAGAGAGCAAGCTATCGAACGCATTTAATCAATGAAATGCCATCTCAGTTAAGTACACAACTTTTAAGATCTCTGGTGACTGCCACGAATAACTTCATAATGCAAATTTTGGTTGGGGTCTTACTTCAAAAGCTCAACATCTTACACCGTTTGGCGGCCAATTCTGAACTAAACAACAACAACAAAAATCATCTAACCTGGTGCTTTGTACACATTCAGAACACCCTTAAATTCAGGGAGGAGGTTTTCGAGAACGAAAAGAAAATCTTCCATCTCTTCAGTCACCCCAACCACCAAGTAGTTTTTAATGACGTTTATCTTGGCTTGTCTTAGAGCTAATAGTGAAGGAATCCTGTAGGAAAAAAAAAAGCAAAAATGTTTACAAAATGTGCCGTGTAATTCTTGCCATAGTGGCTTCTTCCATGAGAACGCAGAGAAACAACAGGGAGCAAGAAGTAACCGATTTGGATATACGGAAACCCTAGAAGGTGAACAATCAGAAAGCCGTATTCAGCACACGTGTCAAAACTAACCAATCAGATTACCTCCATATCACGTGTACTGAATACGGCTTTCTGATTGGTCATCTGTTTCCGTATATTCAGATCGGTTACTATAGACCCTTATCACTCGGCGGCCATGTTGAGTCTCGGGCGGGGAATAAAAGCTTTGTTTTCGTACGGCAAGCCTCGGCCAGACGAGAATTCAGTGCGAGGCTTCCCGAGCAAAAACAAAGCTTTTTATTCTCATGAGACTCAACATAGCCGCCGTGTGATAAAGGTCTATTGGAGGAGACAAAAATAAAACAAGGAAGAGAAAATCATAACACAAAGAAGAGCAATATAAATCAAACTGTATACTTACCTGCAAAAGGCCTCTTGTCCGCAGAAGAACGGAACAATGTAGAAAATTCTCCGATTACTGCATTCTGGCATGTTTTTGAGAACACACTCATCGAATGTCTAATAACAATATAACAAACAAGAAGAACGTTTAAGCAGGCAATATTTTTTTTTCAACATTTTTACATTTTTGCAACGTTCTGATGGGTCCCTTCCATCTTCCCAAGAAACGTTTCACGTTGCTTTCCGACAAGTGACTCAAACAAAAGCCATCAGAAAGTTGTCAAGACCTTGTCTCAAATAACTGTCCAAATTTCCGCGCGCTGATTGGCTCGTAGCTATTGTCTATAAGAGTACTGACAATAAAAATGACGTCATATGTGACGCGCGCGCTTTCTCAACGAAAAAAACCCCAGCAAATTTCGCTCGTACTCTTTCCATGTTATTGTAAAAAACAAATCGACGGCAGTCTTCTATGGTCTATACTCTTATAGACCATAAAATGACGCCATAAGATGTCCAAAACTTGGCAGTGAAACCACTCACCTGCGGCTCGTGGTTCCACTTGAGTTTTGAACATTTTTTGACGTGATTTTATGGTCTATAAGAGACCATAGAAAATTGCCGTCGATTTGTTAATTACAAAATACTTTTTCGAGAAGTGATCAATTGTATAGCACGCAACGCGGTTATATACTTGAGAATATTTTCACCTTGTGTTATGAAGAATGCCTTTTTGATCGTGTGTCTAGCCTTGTACGGACCATGCTTAACTTTGCCTTTCCTGCCTACCTCTTTCTTTTTAATTTCTAGCTCGTTTAACACAAACCTGATTCTTCGTTTCATCTGTGCCTGTAAAACCCCATGTTCTTTCCCCTTCCCTGTAATCTCCAAATCTACGGAAGTAATAGCCAGATACTAGTCGAGCAAGTGGATCTCGGATGAGGTTTATGTAAATGGGTTGAACAGAGCCAAGCCTGAAAGGGAAAAATATAAGACGTGCAGATCGAGTCACTTGTACAAACATGAAAAGTGGAATATATTTCAATAAAATATCGATTAATGAACTTAACAAAATCCAGAAACACATAAGAAGAAGGATAAAAAATAATCGATACACTACTATTTGACTGGCTGTTTCGATTTTTTCCCGCGAAAATCTCCATTCTAAAAATAACCCACCCGTAAATAGCCTGGGCCGAGCCTCTGCATGGAGACGTGCACTTCTTCTTATTATTTATGCAACTTGACAAAAATTCGTTTTAAAAATCTTCTCAGTTCACGAGCGGAGACGTTGTGTATGGCGGCCAAAGGCGAGCTTTGGTGTGGTCCTTTTATAGTTGTTAGGTTTAGTGATCAGTGTTTGATTGGAAGAGAGACAGGAGTTGATTTTGTTTTGATACAAGCCTCACTTCTTTTCATATGAAAATCATGCTAAGTAGTTCCCGTTCACATTTGAAAAGCACTGAGGTTTGCATCAAACCAAAGTCAGCCTCGCTTCAACTTAAAAGGCCAGGTCACTAAGCACACAATTATAAAATTGGTTGTTGTTGAGTTTTACACATTCATGTCTAGTTTGTGGCTTTTCATACGCTATTTGCTTCTAATTAAACAACAAAAAGTTCCTTCTCAGCTTCATTCCCAAGAAAACATACTAGTTTGTAACTCTACAGTAAACGAGGGGCTGTTATCGGGAAGTCTTTGATCACTTGCAACAGTTACTCCCAAAAAGTTAATCTTCCGGAATTTTTGAGGGTCATCACAAACGCATCCCGGGTCGGCGCGTACAATGTCTAAGTTTGTGGACCAAGAAGGGACTTATAAGTTTTTAAAGTAGTTTACCTTTTAAAGTCGACAAAATACAGATGATGATGATAAATGAATGGTGCTTCAAGTTGATCTATGAAATCCACAAATCCCATCTGTAAAACATAGATATTTTCCACGCTTACTTCAACGTTACTAAGTATAAACTGTACTCACTAAATTAAGCAACGTGAATGGTTCTCCTTGGTTCTCTTTTGAGTCCCCAAAGAGATGTAAAACCTTCAGAACAGCGTAATAATCTACCTTTTCTACAAAAGAGACACCTGCATACAGTCAACATCCGAGTGCAAGAATTCGTGGAAGAATCAGGATTATTCTAAGTTAGCCTGAGATGATTCTTATGTTTTTTTTTTTTTTTTTTTTTTTGGGGGGGGGGGGGGGTTGCTGCCGTTCGAGGGTGATCCCTGGCTTCTAGTGCCAAAAGCCTCTATTATGGATCACCATTTGTTCATTGATCGTTAAACAAGTACAGCAAGTTACAGTCAGTTTGAAACATTGTGCGCAAAAGCTGAGTTGTAGCTTAATGACCTTAAAGACTGTCTTAGAAGCCGGTGCGGTTAGTAGCTACGTCTGGTCTATCAATGCAACTAGTATTACAACCTTAGATTTGCTACTCAGAGGCAGCTGTTTACCGACGTTTTAACACAATTTTTATTGCATCGCTTGTTCAAGTGTGGCAAAAGTACGATTTTTACAGCGCTCTGGTGATGAAGACAATTTAACCCGTCCTTTTACTAAAAGCAATCACCAATTGCCAGGATGCTAACTAATAATTATAACCTTAAACCCCACTACAACATTTGGAAATTGTGTTTAATGAAATACCAAATCAGATTATCTTACCAAATTTAATGTGCCCTAGATTTCGACGCACTGGCTTCAACCAATTGAGTTATTTAGTCGTTGATTTAATTTTGATTACCTGTTCACGAAGATTAAGATGAAGATTCTGGCTTCTCGTAGAACCAATCACTTTGAAGTTATTTTGTTTTGCTAGTGCAACCATAAGCTGTATCATTGTGCGACTTCCACATTTCCCCACTCGATTGTAAATCACTCGTTTCTGTACGGGGAAGAAAAATATGGAAAATGTGATCAGACAGTTTCCTATGATCAACCAAAAGCTAAGCTATAGATAGGAAGATAAAGATGAAGCGTTAGGCGATGGCACTTAGAGCGGTTTCCAATTGAGTGTCGTAAAACCAAAACCAAAGTAATTACTCTGGCCAATCATAACAGATGTAAACAACACAACGAGCCAATCAGAATTCGTAGCATATACATGTAACTGGCGCCAAGCGCGGGAAACGCGTGCGGCCAAAACACGATTGGTTTTGGTTTGGATTCCCATTGGTTGAGAAAGTGGCGCGAGTATTGTTAACCAATCACAGAGCGTAATAATGCAAAACCAAAGCAAACACGAAATTACTCTCGACACTCAATTGAAGACCGTCCTAATATCCGTGTGAAATGAGGCGAGAGAGGTGACGGAAGGAAATCCCAGACAAAGGATCTGACTACAAACTTTATTTGAAATCAGCCATTCGCAACTGTTATAAGTACTCTTTCTTTGTACGTATTGTTAACAATTAGAACGAGTTACCTAAGGATGTTGTACGCGCTGGTTCCGAATAACGTTATTTCGAAACAGACTAAAGATCATGTACACTACGGATTATAAATAGTCCTAATAAATGTTTGTGATTGTTTTAGATTTTAGAATGTTTATTTGGGGAAATTGTTTTTATATGGCACTAACCTCACGATTTCCCCTTTCAGGAAGTTTTTATTTTGTTGTTTTCCGGAATAAAATATTGTGTTATGTTTTGTTATGTTATGTTATGCCATGATGACTCCAAAACGTCGTTCGATTTTATCGTTGATTTTTACTTGCTTATGTATTAACAAACCTTTGCTTAAATGTAAAATTTTCTTGCAATACTTCATGATCATACGAACTGAACGTTTCAACACTTCAATACATCTCATTCGAAAACTACAAACGCACCTTGAACACTTTGCGCGTGTGGGTAAATTGTGCTCTTCAAGACTGAGCAAAACTGATAACACGTACCACTTGCGACCTGTTTACAAATTTATCATCAAGAACTTTGAATATCACATGGACTATTGAAGGGGGGAAATCAAGCCGCTAGAAATGGTAACACACTTTAAATTTGGTGTTTTTAGAAAGTGATACTTTTCTAGATGCGAATACCTTGTTTTAAAAGACGAATGTTTATTTAGCGGCGCTCATAAGGTGCTTTTCAAAATTACCTAGATCGAGGGAGACTCGTTAGTGCAAAGTGACTTTCATGCATTATTGCCAGTTCACTGACGAAAGCTGTTTAAATAGAAGTTCTGACCTTTCCCGCTCCAATCGACTTTCTGTGAACATAGTCTTGATCTACAAAATTAGTGATATTTGCTCTCAAGCCCAGTGCAATATTCAGAACCATCTCAGAAGGTTAACAGCTTTTTGAAGGTTAAAGAGTTTTAAAAAACGCTATCTTAGCTGTTTACTCTGCTGTAAAACTTTAGTTGACAGTTTTACCGAACTCTATTAGCAAACTCTGCTTATGTAAACGCAAGGTGGCTTGAACATGGTACAATTTGAATTAGCGTTCGTGGGAAGTTCCGATGAATAAACCGGTTTTGTGGAGTGACAGTTTTTTGTTGGAGGTTTCAATTCACTTCCACTTCGACTATGCCACGAGTTACAACGACCTTGTACTTTGGTATTGTCTAACAAGTGCCACAGAGAAAGTTTAGAGCTCTTCGAAGCTTTTCCCCAGCTGTTTCAACGCTCAGAAGCGCCCAAACTGTATCGTAGGAACTTCAGCGCACCACAAGCGCATTGCGAATACTCAATGGTCAAAAAAATTGGTTATACGCTTCCTAAAAAAAAAATCGTTTCACAAGTGTCGAACCCATCATTATCCCATCGTCAAATACACAAACAAATGAAAAAACCCGTATCCCAGCATGGAAATTCGTTGACCCCGAGATTTTTTTCACGAGTAAGTTCGCCAATTTTGAAATTTCACCAGCCCAGTCTGATGATGTGAAGGCGTTATGAACAAAAAACATAACTTGTTTCGGCGTGACAACGAGTTTTCGTACGCTCTCGTGTAGCTTCCCACTTCATGAGAGAAAGAGGTATTTGTTAAGGACGGTGACCTCAAAATACAGAGGTGTTTTTGTGCAATTTATGTCTATAGTGCACGGACCATTTGATCCCAAAAGAAAGTTGGGGTTAACCATGCACATTTCAGAGATAATTACTAATAATTCTAAAAACCTTTAAAACATATGACATTTTTTCCCAAACTAAACCGTAATTATGATTGAAAAATATGTGGTAAACTACCCATGAAACCCCTTCGGTCTATTATCGGGCCCCCTTCCTGCCCCCCTTCCCCCCCCCCCCCCCCCCCAAAAAAGGAAAGAAATTAACGAAGACCTACCCCTTTGATTGTTGAAGTCACGGGCACCGCATCTAGGAAGAGAAGTAAGAGTATCCAAGTTTAGTTTAGTTCAAACCCTTAGAATGACCAGGGCTTGATGAAGTTGGTCTTTAGAAAAGGACACGTCGAGATAAAACTGTATTAAAGGTAAAATAGATACATATTCTTTTAGTTGGACTGTCAGATAAGATCGTATTGATTTGTACGTCGGCAATTTCCAAATTACATATAACACGCAAGCCATGGAAGTTTCCTTAACATCTATCGCTCCGATTTTCCCCGTCTAGCACTGAAAAACAGGGAAACTTGTTTTAAAGATGACAAGCATACTCTAATTACATGATGTTTAGGCGATAACCAACGCTTGTCATATTTAGAGGAAAGTGTTTATTTATAAAAATGCACAGGAAGTTCACAGCAAGTCTACTGCCGGAAAGGGTAGAACATTGTGAGACTGAGCGGAGGTTTCAGTCAATTTAGTGTAACGCAATTTGTGGCCTTGGATGGAAGAGTAAAAAAGGTGTAATTGCATCCAGTGGTGGTCCTTTTTTAAACTTTCTAGATCTCTTGATTGAGGACGGTAGCTTTCAACTCCAGTTAAATAAAACGGAATTTAAATAAGAACAAACCAGGGAGACGAATACAGTTAAATATCTTCTATGGGTCTAAAGGACCATGCACCTTGAGAAGCTGGATAGGTCAACGCTAGCTAAGGAAAGAGTCCTATTTTATCTTCGTTTGTCGATAGACGATACTGATTACTTGGAGCATGCGCAGGCCAAGACTGATCGAAATGGCTAAGGGGGTAAGGTTCTAAAGAAACTGCGGTGCTGCGTCGGTAGGGAGTAGAAACGAACAGTTTGGTTTATCAACAAAGTTGATGACTGAAGGGCGATTCGCTCTGACGAAGGGCTAACGCTAAAAACGTCAGCACTCGAATCTCTTTACGATGGCCAAATTAGCTCTATTGAAAAAACTAAACATTCAAGACTGATGGAGGATGTCTCCAAGAGGGTGGCTGCTCCAAAACGCTCAACTCAAAACTGTAGCGAGCTATTTTCCGCAACGTTAAATAAAAGTGTTTTTACGTTGATAAATACGACACCAGACTCGTCGCAAATGCTTAATTGTTCTATAATTGGAGGTTTTGCTATTTTAGCCAAAGGTTTTTAACAACGAAAAGGCAAACAAGTCAATTGCCACATTTACGATAATTTACGTTCAAAGTTTTTTGAAGACATAATAAGAAAATATCCCCATTTCAATGATTTTGACGATAATTCTAAAATCATTTTTCTTTTTAACAATGTTGATCCTACTTGTTGGCTTCACACTAGAGCTTGTAAGTATAATCTAAGTGCACTTGAAACCTACTTTGAGTGTGAAGGGGTAAAACCTACCAACTTGAACTTTACTCAGTGACCATGGAAACGTTCGTAGTTCAAAGAAGCCGAAGTACGCCGCCAAGTATGGCCAACACCACACTTGAGAACGTACTTGACCAATAGGAAAAGGGAAACCAACTGAAAGCCACGTGCTGCGGTGTCAGGACAGATAAACATTTTGCTGTGAACTAAAATCAATCCAAAAAAAAAATCAAAATGGATAACTGGAGATACGCCTCGCATTTTGAGGACTCCGCGTACGAAGTCACACAAAGCGTTGAAAGTTGGACGAGTCACGCGGAAATGCATTTTCCAAAGCGGATCCATGTCGCGGTTAGCTAAAAGCAGTCTAAACCAATTTTGTGGACGAGGCCATGCCCAAACCCTGTGGCGATTTCTTTGCCGAAAACCACGTTGTTGAACCATTCTCGACAAATACAGAAGATGTCGCCTGTTCTTTTGTACATGTGTTGTCGCCAAGTACTCGTAAACAATGAAGTACCCATGCATTTCCTGTAATGTTAAAACTCTCTGAGTTAAAATTAAAGACAAAAATTTACATAAAACGTTTTTCCGTTGCAAAGGCTCCATGATTTTCCGGCGAGCAATCGCATTTCTGATTTTACCGCGAAAGATGATTGACAGCTTGTGCTTCAAGTGTATACTTTGTCACCAGGTATGAAGCCAAGTTTTCTAAAGTGAGACTTGAGATTTTCAAGTGTACTTGAATCAAGTGCTTACGTGAAACTAACTTAGCTTGTAGTGTGAAGCCAACAAGTATTTGCAGACTTACAGCTGCTTATATCCTTTCATGTATGGATCAGTAGGCAGACGTTAATTTAATGAGAAACCCTTTTGTAATTTAGGTAATACCATGTCATGAGGGAACACCCAATTAATTGTTGTTGTTGTTGTATTTTCTAGCTAACACAAATATGCGTTTAAAAGACCACCAAATGATCTCTAGACACGGGAAACCACACTTGAAGTGTTTAAACATCGCGCAGAATGCCTATTGTTCTCGGGACATTTACTTCCAGTTCAACAAAGTTCGTAGATCTGTCATATTACGTGCAATCATGCAGGGACCTTATGAAAGCGCTTCAGCCATTGCTTGCCAAGAATGTACAACGAAGCTCATTAATATGTTGTTGGTGGCAAACTAAACAATGAATGCAGCACGCTATTGTTTTTCTCCTTTTAGCTCTTTTGTTTCGAAAATCGCGAATATGCGCATATTTCAGAGTGAATGTTCAAATCCAGAAAAAACATACACTTTTGCCTTATTTTATGTCTGTTGGGTGCACTTTGTCGGTGATTCGTGCAGCAGCTCTTTTTGTTAAAAAGACGCAGGCAGACATAATTCAGGAGCACCCAATGGTTCCTTTCGGTGAATAACTGTTGAGAAAGCCTAAATGGCCTCAGAATTTCGGATTTAATTGTCAGGATATTCGACAAGATGTCATCTCAAAATTTCGTTAGAGAGATTTAGCTTCGCGTTTACGGCTAATGCCAAACTAGAAACGTCAAGCCGCTGTTTGTTCTAAAATGCATAAACTTGTGTTTCTCGTACTCACTTCTCTCTTTTTCGTGTTTGCTCGATAGCTGTCGCCGACTGGGTGGAGATAAGCTTAAACCAAAAAAGCTTCATTGTTTTTCATCAAAGAGAAAATTTCAGCCTGGCGTTTGCAGTTTGCCGTAAACGCGATGCTAAATCTCTAATGTAGTTAACATTCGAAACAAGGTCAGCTGTAACATTGTTGTTACGCCAACAAGAGCTCGTTTATTAATTCGAGGAATAAGATGCCATTCCCTGAAATCTTCTTCAACTTCAATTTTCAGCTAAAACAATCCAAACAGTCAATGCAAACTGAATTAGCTTACACAAAACGATCTGGGAACACATGTTCTCGTTGCCCCTGTTAATATTTCGCCGGAAGTTAACTCATGCAACATTGAGAAAGCATAATTGACTGAATTTCAGTTCACTAAAAGACTTACCTTGCCAGCTGTGGATCTGATACAAGTGCCTTTCCTCGATTTGTGTACTTCTTCTGGCTCGGGGAGCTTTGACTTGAAAAGGCACCGACACAAAATATGTTGTACTTATGATCAAGACGGCTAACAACAAGAATACAGATTTCAATCTCTGCATTGACTGCATAATTTGCGACGTCGAAGAGTTGTGTCCGTCCTCTTAGCGGTTTTCGCGTTTTGTAATTAAGGAAAATGCAAACGAAAGCAAACAAAAGGGTGAGCAATTATAGCCATTGATAAATCTGTAAATATAAAATACTCGATAGAACAAAATCGATTGGAAAAAATTACCAGCCGCACCCTGCGAGCAGAGCCTCCTTTTGTCTTTTTCTTTACTGAGGAGAGAAAAGGAGGCTTTGCCTGAATCGCGTCAACTCTTTGAAGCCGCCGCAGCCCGAACTTGTGGACTAGTCAACAATAACAACAATTTATTTGGTATTCCCACATGAGTACATGTTATTACCTAAAATTACAAAAGGGTTTCTCATTAAATTTAATAATTAACGTCTGTCTATAATCCATACATGAATGGATAAAAGCAGCTGTAAGTCTGCAAATAGGTTAAAAAGAAAAATGATTTTAAAATTATCGTCCAAATCATTGAAATGAGGATATTTTCTTATTAATATGTCTACAAAAAACTTTGAACGTAAATTATCGTAAAGGTGGCAATTGAGTATCAAATGTAATTCATTTTCAACCTCATTTAAGTGGCAGAAAAGGCAATTTCGGAGATTTTCCGGGTTTTTGGGGTATTGTGTGTCTGCCAGTTTCAATCCGTAAACGATGATTTCCGAGTCGAAATTTATTTATCGTTTTCTTGTGAGAGGGATTGTTTATTGTGTTCAAGAAATCAGCTTTGTGAGAGTCAGTTTTAAACATGGAGTAAAACTTCAATTTCTTGTTTTGTTTCATCAGCTTTTATTGATGTTGAGTCAATTCTTTATTAAGCGTCAGTCTGACCTGAGAGATAAATGCATGTGTTGTTCTCATTTAAGTGTAATGCGTTTAGGTTTGATTTTTTACAGAGGTCATTAACTTTTTGCATAAGGCTCATCTGGTTTTTGTCTGCCATATGTGTTGATATGTGTAAGCATTGTTTGGCAATACTGTTTTCTGGTTGGTTTTCTAAATGTATCCAAAATTTTGATAACATTTAGGTCGGTTAGTTCTTTCAGTGGCAATCGACCGAGTTCATTTCTACAGGCTACGTTTGGGCATTGTTTGTTTACACCTAGAACTTGTTTTCAAAAATAAATATGTGTTTTTCAATAATACCTTTCTCCCACGAGTTATAATCATCTTTATCATAAATGCTCCATGCATCAGAACCATACAGGAGAATTGGGAGATATAAGGAATTAAATATTTTGTTAACAACATCGATTGGCAATTTTAGAAAATCAAGGTAGCGACGATTTGCAAAAATTGATCTTCTGGTTTTCTCCTTAAGGAGCATTTTGTTTTCCTTAAAACTACCATTTGTTAAAAATCTTACCCGAGATAAGTGTAGCTATTGACAATATCAATTTTATCTTCATTCATGTAAAACAGATGTTTATCATGGGTCGATTTTCTGTATTTCTCTTGGAAAATAAGAGTTTTTTTCTTCGTGTTTATGTTCATCATCCAGTCGCGACAGAATTGAGAAACTGTGGAGATTGCATTTTGTAGTCCAGCAGCTGAGTGAGAGATAAGTATTAGGTCATCTGCATATAATAAACAACTTAGAGGAGAACCATTTGGTAATAATATAGGGTCTGTGTCTTGTTTATCAAGAAGGAAAGGAATTTCATTTAGATAAAGATTGAAAAGCATAGGTGAAAGAATGCAGCCTTGTCTAACATTATTTCTATAATCAAAATATCCGCTTCTTTGGTGGCCATGTTTGATGAAACATTTTGTTTTGGAATGGAGGCATGGAGGAGGGAGTTGGTTCTGAGTGTTAATTCTTAAAATGGTCATAAAGTTTGTCAATGGTCACTTTCAGCACATTGTGGTTATAACTTGGCTCATTTTCATTAATTGATTTCAAGTAACTCCAAAATTCTTGACTTAAAAAACTTGTGCAAAACAGTGAAGCGCATGCTGCGGAACAGCCGTGATGAGTTTCTTGGTTCCGTCGAGTCCGGATCCGACCTTAACACAAACCCAAAGCGTTTTGGTCTAATTACAATAACACTGCACTTAAATTTAGAGAAGAACTTGTTCACAGTGGTTTTCTATAAATTCTATATTTTAGCTACATGTTGAGTTTTGTCGGCGGTCTGAAGCTTTTCAGTACATGGAACATCTTATAAATATATTCTAACGGCTGCTGCTCTACCAGTGCTCCTTGAGGCCGAGAAAATAAGACTCTTTAGAAAACATATATACTTGAAAATCACAACAATAAAAGTTGAAAGAAAATGTTGTCAAACTGTTGGCGACAGATACAACTTGTGTCTATTTTGCCAACTTTCTCAACAACTTCTTGTAGTCCACTTACTCAGTCGCATTTCACTTTGAACGTTTGTCAAACATTAGGGGTTGATTATTAAAAAAACCGAGTAAAGACAATGTTTAACAAAACCACGTTCTAAGCCATTTTCAATTTTGCCAACAGTCATATCTAAACATTAGCGAGTTTACGCAGCAGGACGGCAGTTGTGGTGGGACGGCAAATTGTCCTTGTGTGACCAACGTGACGGCCAAGTTTTCATGACTCTAGATTGTAACATTCCTACCGCGCGTGATTTTCAGGTTGTCAAAGATGAGAGAACACCATTGTTAGTCAAAAATCGCCTAAAAATATAAAGGTACTAAGATGGTCACACAACGATATTTCATCGTCCCCTTCCCTCGGTCGTCCTGTTGCGTAAGCTCACTGTTGTCTATTGTCAACGGTAACAAGAAGGCTTGCATCCCAGACTAGTAAACTATTTATCTACTTAAAATAAACCACTTATAACCAGATTTGGAGGTCCACTGATTGTCTTAAGCCGCGGCTAAGTTAGACTCTGTTTAAATAACTGGCCATACTTTTTCTTACTTCAAACACCATCCAGAAGGGAAAGAACTGCCGTCAAACTCGGATTAAAGCAATAAATGCTTCTTTTTAGATCAAATCGGATTATAACCAATTTCTCTCAAATAACCAATACTTTGCTAGCTAGTGTATAATACAATATTGCTTTTCAGTGAAAGCTATGAGATATGAAAATAACACATTTTTATCTGAAAGGAGTACAAGCTCCACCCCCCCCCCCCCCCCTCCCCCCTTCCAAGTACTAGCTGTTCCTCTCAGGCTATGTTGGGGACAAAGTTGCGATCTCACAGGGGTTGCCTTAAAAAGGCGTTCGTCTTAAAGAAATGACCGACGCAGGGCGATGTCTTTTTCCTGCCTTTAAAGTATCCAGCTTAGAGAGGTGTCCCCCTTTTACTAATAAATACAAAATTATCCAGTCGAGAACGGTGTCAACCTTTCACGAGTAAGAGGAATCAAGCTTAGATAGTTGTTCGTTAAGAGGAAGCTTGCAGTTCAGCTTTTAGTTTATGAAATCTGTCCTTTACAAAGTTGTAAAAGTCATATTCCAATTCCAGACGTTTCTTCATGATCTCTTCCACTTGTAGAGAAGGTCCTTTCTTATTCATCGTCTTGGTTGTATTTATTTTAGTTTGAAGCTCATTCCCTACAAAGAAAAGTAAACTCTGTTGTCATATGATTAATATTTGGAACACGCATTTTGAAGAAAGCACAGCAAATATTAGATTGTACATCATGCAAGTGTGAAGTCAATACGGCTTTTCAGTAAGGGAAGTGGTACTCGAACAGGACTCACCAAACCCCAAAATAGATGGTTTTCTCTGCCTGCACTCCTCTACCTCAACCTCAAAAGATGGTGTCTATATTGCATGGCCACCCCTCTATCCAGCAGCGAAAAAATGACAATGAGATTCAAACCTCACTTTTCTTGTTTATCTTGCAATGCTGACTCTTGCTGGCCGAATATTTCTGCGCGGTCAACTCAATTTTTTAATGCCAATAAAATTATGTCGGTAATGTTCATGAGACAGGTGGTGTCTTCGATAACCCCCCTACCTCAGACAAGGTGGGTCCTCTTCGAACAAACTTGTTGGGAACAATTCCCTTAGACAATAGACCCTTCTTCAAAATGGCGGCAACAGATTTGAATGAGTTAAAATTGAACTAAATGAAACACTGATACAAGCACTGGATGAGCACCTTTACTTTAGTAACCTTGCAAAGTTTCAGCATATTAGGTGTTGTAATCCATCAAATATTTTCGCTCGCGCGCGATTGGTCTAAACGCCTCACGTGACCGAATATACCCCAGCTAAATCTGGGGAATATCCGATGATATTCCCAAAGTGATATTCCCCAAATTCAAAAGCTTCAAGGCGCGTCAAGTTTACAATTAAAATTAATGTCAAGATGGGGGAACGGTTTGCTTTTGTGACAGAAGGAAAGATAAACCTGCTGGTCGATAAAGCAGTATCAGAAAACAACATACGCTCTAAACATTTTTGACGGTAAACTGTTCTTAAACGAAATGTTCAAGTACTCAAGCTCATTGCTACATGTTGCGAAAAATATTTGAAGGATAATAACCACAATAGCCTCCATTTGGCTCTAAAAATATGCTCAGATATTTGTCCTTGGACATCATCTGCTCCTCGAAGCTTAGAGTTTTCCTCGAGCTTCGCTCTCGGAAAACTGTTCGCTTCTCGGAACAGATAATGTCCGCGGACAAATATCTAAGCATATTTTCGCACCAAATGGAGGCTATTGTTTATTTATATCAGCTTGGGAAATGTAAGATGAAATTTGATAAATTCACAGACGTTTTTTCGTACAAACGTCTCTAACTTATTTGAACTTAATTTTCGACCTCCATTTTGGAGAAGGGTCTATAAGACACACTTTGACAGGGCTTAATAATCTCTCTGATCGTGTTTGGTGATAAGGAGTATTGAGCAAGCTATCGAACGCAATTAATCAATGAAATGCCATCTCAGTTATGCACACAACCTTTACCTAAGACCTTGGGTGATAATTGCCACGAATAAATTCATAAAGCAAATTTTGGTTGGGGTCCAATTCTGAACTAAACAACAACAATCAACGACAACAACAACAATAAAAATCATCTAACCTGGTGCTTTGTACATATTCAGAACACCTTTAAAAAATTCAGGGAGGAGGTTTTCGAGAACGAAAAGAAAATCGTCCATCTCTTCAGTCACCCCAACTACCAAGTAGTTTTTAATGACGTTTATCTTGGCTTGTCTTAGAGCTAATAGTGAGCCACTCCTGTAGGAAAACACAAAAATGTTTACAAAATATGCAGTGTAATTCTTGCCATAGTGGTTTTTCATGAGAACGCAGAGAGCCAACAGGGAGCAAGAAGTAACCGATTTGGATATACGGAAACCCTAGAAGGTGACCAATCAGAAAGCCGTATTCAGCACACGTGTCAAAACGAACCAATCAGATTACCACCATATCACGTGTACTGAACACGGCTTTCTGATTGGTCATCTTCTAGGGTTTCCGTATATTCAGATCGGTTACTATAGACCCTCATCACTCGGCGGCCATGCTGAGTCTCGGGCGGGGAATAAAAGCTTTGTTATCGCACGGCAAGTCTTGGCCAGACGAGAATTCAGTGCGAGGCTTGCCGAGCCACAACAAAGCTTTTTATTCTCCTGAGACTCAACATGGCCGCCGTGTGATAAAGGTCTATTGGAGGAGACAGAAATAAAGAAAATTAGGAAGAGGAAATAGTAACATGAAGAAAAGCAATAAAATCAAACTGTATACTTACGTGCAAAAGGCCTCTTGTCCGCAGAAGTACGGAACAATGTAGAAAATTCTCCGATCACTGCATTCTGGCATGTTTTTGAGGACACACTCATCGAATGTCTAATAATAATACAGCAAACAAGAAGAAAATCTAAGCAGGCAATACTTTTTTTTTTACAACATTTTTACATTTTTGACAACGTTCTGACGGTACCCTTCCATCTTGCCAAGAAAAGTTCCACGTTGCTTTCCGACAAATGAGTGTTCAAGTTTCAAGTTTTATTAAGTTTTTTCAAACGTTACTTACAAATGAACACCGCCTGCAAATAGCGAGCTAATCTAGGCAGGCGATGTTAAGGACATACATAAACGAATTACTATTTGAAGGCGTTAAAAAAGTCAGTTTTGAATACATTATTTGTCAAAAGAGTAAAAAGTAATGTAAAGTGAAGAAAAAAATTATGATGTATGATTGAATTATAATTAAGATGACTTTCTTATTTCAGAAATAAGAGCGCTAATGTCAGCATAACTTTCCAGAGTTTCTAAAGTTTCAAAAAGTGATTAATGACTCAAACGAAAGGCGTCAGAAAGTTGTCAAAACGTTGTTACAAAATACGTTTTCAAGAAGTGATCAATTGTATAACACGCAACACGGTTATATACTTGAGAATATTTTCACCTTGTGTTATGAAGAATGCTATTTCTGACCGTGTGTCTAGCCTTGTACGGACTATGCATAACTCTGCCTTTCCTGCCTACCTCTTTCTTTGTAATTTCTAGCTCGTTCAACACAAACCTGATTTTTCGTTTCATCTGTGCCTTTAAAACCCCATGTTCTTTGGCCTTCCCTGTAATCTCCAAATCTACGGAAGTAATAGCCAGAGACGAGTCGAGCAAGTGGATCCCGGATGAGGTTAATGTAAATGGGTTGAACAGAGCCAAGCCTGAAGAGAAGGAATACAAGACGTGGGGATTGCGTCACTTATAGAACATGAAAAGTTGAAAATATTTCAATAGAATATAGCTTAATGAACTTAATAAAATCCAGAAACACATAAGAAAAATAATAAAAAGTAATCGATGCACTATTTGACTGGCTGATTCGATTTTTTCCCGCGAAAATCTCCGTTCTAAAAATAGCCCACCCGTGAATAGCCTGGGCCGAGCATCAACATGGAGACGCGCATTTCTTCTTATATGTTTCTGCAACTTGACAAAAATTTCCTTATAAAAATCTTCTCAGTTCAAAACCGCAGACGTTGTGCATGGCGGCCAAAGGCGGACTTTGGTGTGGTCCTTTGGTCCTTTTATAGTTTTTAGGTTTAGTGACCAGTGTTTGATGTATTACATCAAACACGAGAAAGCGTGTTTCATCAGATATCCAAACACTGAGAAGTAGGTTGAAAAAACGAGGCGCAGCCGAGTCATCGCAAACGCACTCCTAGTCGGTGCGTACAATGACTAAGTTTGTGGACTAAGAGGGGCTTTTTTTAAAGTACTTTACCTTTTAAAGTCGACAAAATGCAAATGATGATGATAAATGAATGGTGCTTCAAGGTGATCTATGAAATCCACAAATCCTATCTGTAAAAAAAATTATTTTCCACGCTTACTTCAAAGTTAGTATGTATGAACTGCATTCACTAAATTTAGTAATGCCAATGCTTCTCTCTTGAGTCGCCAAAGGGATTTAAAACCCTCAGAACAGTGTAATAATCTACCCTCTGTACTAAAGAGACACCTCCTGTAGCTGTAGAAGCGAGGGACCACACTACAATGGCACCCCTGACTCCCTAAAACAACTGCAGCTTATTTAAAGAACTGGATAGTCTAATTGCCCCCACAGGGTTTTGGCCCAGAGGCCAAAACCCGAGGAGGCACCCTAGGATTCCCCGCGTGTATACATATAAGGAATTTCAAAATGTAAGAAAGTAAGTACTGTAAGTAAATTTGTTAGTATGCGAAAAAAATATCGATTTGATCAAACTAGGCGCGCACGGTGGTCTCGGGTAATATTTCGGCAAGCGCGCAAGGTGCTGTCGGGTAGCTATCATTCTGCAACCACGAGGTCTTCGAGCAGCGTTTGACGGTCTTGCGAGCAAGAGTTTGCGTTTCGTCGTCCTCTAGCAGGATTTCGAGTTCTTCCTAGCAGTGTTTCAAGGTCTTACAACCACGAGTTCGCGTTTTGCCATTCTCTAACAGAGTGTCAAGGTCTTGCAACCACAAAGTGACGTTTCGCCATCTTCTGCATCTTTAGCAGCCTTTCAAACCACGAGTTCACATAATTATACATACAATACGTTGCTGTTTCACAAAACAAAACTGTATGACCGTAATAGATTTCAATGTCAAATTTACAGAGAAATATGCTAACCAGTTACATGGATGTTAACTTCAATAAATATTCAAACGTTTCTTTTTTAACATTCGTAGGCACAGTATTTATATCCAGTAAAAACCATATACAGGTGTTAAACAGGTGTTAAAGCGGGGGCAGCTCTAGTGGAAACTATTACAAGTTCTAAGTAGAAACCAAATACATAAGACTTAAGAATTATCTCAAGTTAACGTAGAGCAATCCTGATTCCTCCACGACCCTGCACTTCGATGTTGACTGTATGCAGCTACAAGCGTCCATTATGGCACAGGTTCTTTGATTACCACTCGTTCATTGATCGTTACACAAGTTCAGCAATTTACAGTCAAAGTGAAAGATTGTGCGCAAAAGCTGAGTTGCAGCCAAATGACCTGAAAGACTGTCTTAGAAGCCGGTGCGGTTGGTGGAAGAAGTTCCTAAACCTCCCACGTTCCTTACCTACGTCTAGTCTATAAATGCAACTAGGATTACAGCCTTAGATTTGCTACTCAAGGGCAGCTGTTCACCGACGTTTTTTATCACAATTTTTATTGCATCGCCCGTTCAAGTGTGGCAAAAGTACGATTTTTACAGCGCTCTGGTGATGAAGACAATTGATATTCAGCCCTTCCTTTCACTAAACGCAATAAACAATTTCCCTGATGCTAACTAATAATTATAACCTTACACCCCACTACAACATTTGGTAATTGTGTTTAATGAAATACCAAATCAGATTATCTTACCAAATTTAATGTGCCCTAGATTTCGACGCACTGGCTTCAACCAACTGAGTTATTTAGTCGTTTGTTTAATTCTAATTACCTGTTCACGAAGATTAATATGAAGAAACTGGCTTCTCGTAGAACCGATCACTTTGAAGTTATTTTGTTTTGCTAGTGCAACCATAAGCTGTATCATTGTGCGACTTCCACATTTCCCCACTCTATTGTAAATCACTCGTTTCTATTCGGGGAAGAAAAATATGGAAAATGTAATCAGACAATTTCCTACAAAAAGATTTAATGCTGAATGATCAACCAAAAGCTAAGCTATAGATAAGAAGATAAAGATGAAGTGTTAAGCGATGGCACTTAGAGCGGTTTCCAATTGAGTGTCGTAAAACCAAAACCAAAGTAATTACTGTGGCCAATCGCAACAGATGTAAACAACACAACGAGCCAATCAGAATTCGAGGCATATACATCTACCCGGCGCCAGGCGCGGGAAAACGCGTGCGGCCAAAACACGATTGGTTCTGGTTTGGCTTCCCATTGGTTGAGAAAGAGGCGCGAGTTTTGCCAACCAATCACAGAACGCAGTAATGCAAAACCAAAGCAAACGTGAAATTACTTTCGACACTCAATTGAAAACCGCTCTTATATCCGTGTGAAATGAGGCGAAAGAGGTGACGTGAGGAAATCCCAGACAAAAGATCTGACTACAAACTTTATGTGACATCAGCCATTCGCAACTGTTATAAGTACTCCTTTTTTGTACGCATTGTTAACAATTGGAACGAGTTACCTATAAAGGATGTTGTACACGCTGGTTTAATAACTTTATTTCGAAACTAACTAAAGATCATGTACACTACGGATTGTAAATAGTTCTAATTTTAAATGTTTGTGATTGTTTTCGATTTTAGATTTTAGAATGTTTATTTGGGGAAATTGTTTTTATATATGACTAACCTCACAATTTCCCCTTTCAGCAAGTGTTTTTATTTTGTTGACTCCGGAAAAAAAAACTCGTATCCCATCTTGACAATTCGTTGACCCCGAGATTTTTTTCTTGACCAAGTTTGCCAATTTTGAAATTTCACCAGCCCAGTCCGATAAAGTGATGGCGTTATTAACAAAAATATTAACTTGTTTCGGCGTGACAAGGAGTTTTCGTACGCTCTCGTTTAGCTTTCCACCTTATTAGCGAAAGAGGTGCACTCCATAGTACAGAGGTGTTTTTATGCAATTTATGTCTACAGTGCACGAACCATGTGAATCCCAAAAGAAAGTTGGGGTTAATCATGCACATTTCAGAGATAATTACTAATAATTCTAAAAAGCTTTAAAATACATAACAACATATGACATTCTTTCCCAAACTGAACCGTAATTATGACTGAAAAATATGTGGTTAACTACTTATGAAACTCCGGCTCCTTCGGTCTGTTATCCCCCACCCCCATCAAAAAAAAATTAACGAAGACCTACCCCCTTGATTGTTGAAGTCACAGGCACCGCATCTAGGAAGAGAAGTAAAAGTATCAAAGTTCAAATAAAAATAAAAATCTCTTAGAATGACAGGGGCATGATGAAGTTGGTCTTTGATAAAACTGTATTCAAGGTAAAATAAAATACATATTCTTTTACAGGGGCGTAGCCAGGATTCCTAGGAGGGGGGGTTCCAAATTGGTTCCAACGAAAACGGTTGGTCTAAAATCATTACATTACGTACGTACAAGACTTTGGCTTTTACGCTACGCAAACAGAAGACGCCTTGGTTACCGTTGAGCGAACGTGTTTATCACTTCCTCGATATTTATGTTCATCAATGCCAGCCCAGACTCTCGCTCGCTTGACATGGTCGACCTCAGGTATGTTTTTAACCTTCTTAATGTACTGAATGAGCGCTCACATTCAGCTGACGTTATCGGCAACGTGCACAAAATGCATATCGAGGTGTGGATGTTAGGAAAGAACTCTCAATCGCATGATGCGAGTGTCTGAACTGCACTGGTGGTAAGGTCGGCATCCTCAGTGCTGCACCACTTTCTCTTCCATCGCAGGAGCTCAACATCAACCGCATGAGGAGAAGGAAGGTCGTTCTCATAAACCTCCAGCGCTGCTTCAATGTCAGGATTTCTGTCTCCGACGGCTACCAGCTCATGAAGAAGATTAAAGAGGCTGCACAAGACAGCATCATTGGTAGGAAAACCACCAGCTCGAACAACACCAATGGATCGTCTACTAATTTCGCGGGCATTTCTGCTAGGCACACACGTGCATCTGGTTACACAGGAATCCCAACTCTGCTCATGTCTCCGAAAATGCAAGTGAAACGCAAATAGATACCACAATGACGTTCACTGTACTTATTGTAAAGATAGAACAAAACGAAGAATTTCAGGAATCGAGAGTCCATTACACTCTTGCTGGGATAAAATCACTGTTAAAAATAGGGGAACGGGGACTCCTTGACGCGAGAGGGGGGGTTCCGGAACCCCTGGAACCCTTCCCTAGCTACGCCCCTGTTTTAGTTGGATTGTCAGATAAGATCGTATCGATTTGTACGCCGGCAATTTCTAAATTATATATAATAAGCAAATTTTCCCCGTCGAGCGCTGAAAAACAGGGAAACGTGTTTAAAAGATAACAAGGATACTCTAATTACATGATATTTAGGCGATAGCCAACGCTTGTTATATTTAGAGGGAATTCTTTTATTCATAAAAAATGAACAGGAAGTTCACAGCAAGCCTACTACCGAAAAGGGCAGAACATTGTGATACTGAGCGGTAATTTCAGTCAATTTAGTGTAACGCAATGCGTGGCCTTGGATGGAAGAGTAAAGAGGGCGTAAATACATCCAGTGCTGATCCTTTTTTTAAACTTTCTAGATCCCTTGATTGAGGACGGTAACTTTCAACTCCAGTTAAATAAAACGGAATTTAAATAAGAACAAACCAGGAAGATAAATACACTTAAAATCTTCTATAGGTCTAAAGGACCATGCACCCTGAGAGGCTGGATAGGTCAGCGCTAGCTAAGGAAAGAGTCCTATTTTATCTTCGTCTGTCGATAGACGATACTGATTACTTGAAGCATGCGAAGGCCAAGACTGATAGAAATGGCTAAGGGGGTTAGGTGTTAGGTTCTAAAGAAACTGCGGTGCCGCGTCGGTAGGGAGTAGAAACAAAAGTTTGGTTTATCAACAGAGTTGATGACTGAAGGGCGATTCGCTCTGACGAAGGGTTAACGCTCCAAACGTCAGCACTCGAATCTCTTTACGGTGGTCAAATAAACTTATCAACTCTATTGAAAAAACTAAACATTCAAGACTGATGGAAGATGTCTCCAAGAGGGTGATTGCTCCAAAACGCTCAACTAAAAACTGTAGCGAGCTATTTTTCGAAAAGTTAACGTGTTCTTATGCCGATATTAAAATACGACATTGGACTCGTCAAACTGAACTGAACTGAACTGAACTGGAGTTTTTGCAACTTTAGCCAAAGGTTTTTCACAATGAAGAAGGCAAACAAGAACAGCTGTTTAAATTCCTAAGACTGTCACATCACGGAGATTTTTTTTTTATTAATTTTTGCTAGCAGCCAAGACTCTCAAGACTGTCATCACAGATGATTAGAAATGCTTATTTTCAATTTTTCTTCTTGATGCACGGACGACATCTTAAAGCGCATATCAGCCGTTTTTTGGTGAGTGTGGACAAATGGCACGTTTGAATGCGAGAACTGGAGTTGCCGATAACCAATTTTAATATATTCGATTCGACAATTGTTTTATTATTAAGCTAGTAAGTTTGTCAGTCTTGGTGAATAATGGAAATATTTATCATGTAACAAGCAAAAAACTGTCTCCGAGACTGGCCCGTATTGATTGATGGAAATGAAAAAAAATTCCAAATTTTTACAATTGCGACGTGACTAGATGAGAAAAGAACTGACTGGAGTAAAACAGCTCATAGTAAAGATTCTGAATCCGGAGGGAATAAAGTCGCCTTTAAGAGTAACAGATGCTAAGAGACACTCCGATTTTCTTGATTTTTTAACTTGAGTCCCGCGCTGTGGGCTTGATGGCCATGTACAACTGTGTTTGCATTCGCCTTCTCACTGTAAAATTCAGTGTTCAACTGAAAACTGATTCACTAATAAGATTTCACAAACGAGCATGGTAACTCAGATATATTGCACTGCGTTTCCCCTAAAAAAAGGATTTCTAAGATAAGGTACAAAAGTTTGGGTCTGAAGCAGTGCAATCTATATTTAAATTACTTGGAAATATTCAATTTACTTTTAAAACCACTATAAGTTGTTAATGCACTTTAAAGGAAAAGTGGATTTAGTTTGTTTTAGTTTGTTTACAAAATGGAATACCATTATCGGTTGTTTAGCGATAAAAAGGTTGACGAGGAATTTTTCATTGAGTCGCAAAGGCACATAATCTCAATTTATGAATGCAAGTGGAGTGATAGAGCTATCATCTTCCTTGATTTCCGACTGTGATCATTAAAACAGACTAACACATTGTTGTAATCTGATGATAAATGAAAGAAGGGTCAGTTAATTTGTAATTTTTACGAGAACGAGAAAAGAACAGTTTTCTGAACAGGCTGAACTACAACCACAGCTATTCTTAAAATGCGCAAAATGTTTATCCTTCTTAACTGTACTGTTGGTCCGATTCTTTTCGGTGGATAATCTGTTCGGATTTCGGAACGCCTGAAAATCGCGCGAGAAATTCCGATTTGATCTAAAGGTTTCTTCGACAAAATGCCAGGTAAGAATTTTGTAACACTGGAAAATTAATTCCTATTGCTTTTCGAGGGGCAAATAGCATTTTCATAAAGCCAAATATAACTCATAAATTCATAGCCTCGCAGTCCTCCTACGCAGACGTTGACGAACACAAACAGCACAGTGTGCGTAGGAGGCTGGTAAATTCGGGAAAACAATTCCGCTTCCTAAAACTTTCTGCGAGATAAATTTTCATCTAAAACATCCGAACAGATCATTCTGTATTAGCTGGCTAACACAAATATGCCTTAAAAAGACCAACAAATGATCTCCAGACACGGGAAACAACATTTGAAGTGTTTAAATTTTGCTTATGTCTGTTGGGTGCACTTTGTCGGTGATCCGTGCAGCAGCTCTTTTTGTTAAAAAGACGTAGGCAGACATGATTCAGGAGCACCCAATGGTTCCTTTCTGTGAATAACTGTTGAGAAAGCCTAAATGGCCTCAGAATTTCGGATTTAGTTGTCAAGATATTCAACAAGATGTCACCTCAAAATTTCGTGACACTGAAAAACTATTAATATGTCGTTAACATACAAAACAAGGTCAGTTGGAGCATTTTCGTTACGCCAACAAGAGCTCGTTAATTCGAGGAATAAGATTCCATTTCCTAAAAAGTTCTGCCACTTAAATTTCAGCTAAAACAATCCGAGCAGTCAAACTGAATTAGCTTACACAAAACGATCTTGGAACACATGTTCTCGTTGCCCCTGTTAATATTTCACCGGAAGTTAACTCATGCAACGTTGAGAAAGCGTATTAATTGACTGAATTTTTTTTCACTTTTAAAAGACTTACCTTGCCAGCTGTGAATTTGATAAAAGTGCCTTTCCTCGATTTGTGTGGTTCTTCTGGCTCGGGGAGCTTTGACTTGAAAAAGCAGCGACACAAAATATGTTGTACCTATGATCAAGACGGCCAACGACAGGAGAACAAATTTCAATCTCCGCATTGTCTGTATAAATTGCGATGACCAGGAATTGTGCTCGTCCTCTTAGCGGTTTTCGCGTTTTGTAATTACGGAAAATGCAAACGAAAGCAAACAAAAGGGCGAGCAATTATAGCCATTGATAAATCTGTAAATATAAAATACTCGATAGGACAAAATCGATTGGATAGAATTACCAGCCGCAAGCATTTGTCATCGTTTGTCATACCGCTGTACATGAATATTGAGAGTAGCCATGAATACGCTAGGAACCGGAATATTATTGTTGAAAAACACAATTTTTTTAAAATCAGTCTCGCTGATGTTTAAAGTAAAGGAAATTATAAGATCGTGAAATACATTATATCGAAGGAAAGAACGTCATCGTTTTCAGTTTTTAAACAGAACTTTTGTGCCTAGAGAGTTTGAGCGACATACAACAGATCCAATGCCTCCCACGCAAAGGGGCTCGGCACGCATGGAGAGGAACGCGTGACAAGGGTAGGAAGCTAATGTGGGGGGGGGGGGGGGAGAGGGTACTCCCTTATATGGGCTATATAGGTATGTGAAGCCCCAAATGGTATGGTTTTTCAGCCGCTTTGGTCATAAATAGGGTATCGATTTTTGCACTCTAGTCTTGAATTCGTTTTTTTAGAAGAAGCTACTTCTCCATCTGACGTGCCGCAAGGGCTTGTCACGCGCCTGGTCACGCACCGGACTCCAGGAGTTTTTGAACTGAAGTTGAACACACATTATAAACTGAAGAATATTTGGTCAGGTCATAAATAGGGTAGGGAAAATCGCAGATTTTGGTCATAAATAGGGTAAGGGTTTTGGGAAGCAGGCCGCACACCCCTACCTACTAAATGATTATCCTTTTATCTTTTTAGCAGAAGCTGACCAAGACCCATAGACCAACACCTAGAGAGCCCGCGGCAGAGTCCACTGCGGCTCCACCTTGCATGGAGGGATTTTCCGGGCTTCTTCACCGCTGCCTACAACTGACAAGGCGTACGCAGTCTTTACATCTGACGCACAGCGCACTTAGGTCACACTTGATGCGGCCTTAGGACGTGGTTCAGCCGTCTAAGCAAGATAATGTAGTGTAGAAGATCCCTTGCAAATGCGGAGAAACCCACATCGGCGAAACAGAGAGGTCTATGTAGAAAGAATCAAAGAACACGAGAGGGATAAACCACACGCCCGCACACAGACCTCCGCCGTTTCAGAGCACGCAGACAAGATTGGCCACTATCCGCACTGGAACGAGGTGAAGTTTATTGATCGAGACTAACATCGGTTTACACGCAGAGTCAAGGAAGCCATCCATATCAGGTTACACCCTAACAACATCAACAGGGACAACGGAACAGAAATTCCGGATGCCTATATACCAACGATCAAGAAACACAACAGGATACCAGAGCAAGTTACGAAGAAGGTAGCGAGGATTGATCCGCCAATTACAGCCAACCTTCGTGTACTGGAGCATGATCAGTCGACCTCATCGCTTGATGAATACCAGCAGTAAGCATTGGAAACGTCGCGACCGATCTACATCTTAAGCGACTACATCGTAACACAAACGAGTGATTATTATATTCTACTGCAACGATCAATGATCCATTTCACGATAAGAATGTTTACTTTGGGAATTCTAGTCAAAATTTTGAGAAACATATGAAGGAGAAAACAATGGCTCAGACCTAGTTAAGGACGTTTCCAAAGGTAAAAGATTTCGACACGTCAGTCAGCTATGTTGCCATTTTGAGGTTTGCTGACCCGTGTTTCTACTGAAATAGAGTTCGAGTTATCAGGGTAAATTTGTGCCAAGGGAAAGTAAAATTACACTCTTTTTTACAAGAATGTTGTTTTTCCGGCCCAGACTGAATATTCTTATTTTTTTGCCGATTTTAGTCTGACAATATTCTTGTATTATTCTTAATAAATTATAGCTTACGACGTTTCCATTTTAGAATGTATTGGAGTATCAATATCAAAGAAAGAATTTATCATGATACTTTTTGCAGTTTAGTTCATTTCTTTTGTGATGTGTAATATACGTATGTATTACATGTACCGTTCATCAAACTGTCTTTAGCATTGAACATTTGGCTATAGCTGGTGCAGGTTTTTTCGTTTTGTTGGCTAGTTTGCCGTTTAGAGAAAGGAACAATTTTATACGGTTAAGTTAAAAACATATAATTGTGTTGTGTTTACAGCTTTTCAACACAAATATATCCTTTTCAAAATCTCAGCCTCCGGTTTATTCTTAAAATATTCTTAAAATTTCGCACATTTTAGCCTCGATATTCTTATAAAACATATTCGCATAAAAAAGAGTGTTGTTCGAGTTTACTGATAGTAAATGACTGAAAATATGGGATCTAATCCAGGGGAAATCGGACTGAGTTTGTTCGTGTTAGCATGGTGCCACCAATATGCTTGAACGGGCCTTACCGGAAACAATATTTCTTTGGGCGATTTTATAAAAGATATTAAGCGTATGAGAAAAAATGAGTTATTTCAATTTTATTTATTACTGACTACCAGTATTTTTAGTATTATTGTTAATGAAACTAACCCAGACATCTTGAATATCTAATATTAACTATGTTGAACATTCTAAAAGTGTATGTATTTCCGCACATTAATTTTTTTAATTTCATATCCATGAAAATTATTAGTGCATTAGTGCAATACAAATCAATATGAGACTGCCCTTGTTTACCACACAATAACACCCTCGGCATCAGACAGTTCGACGTTGCTCTCACCACGTTGCTCTCAACACGTCTTTAGCATTATTAAATATTAAAATTTTCCTCTCTCGTATTTCTTTGGCTTTCATCGTTTGCGCTTTTACAAAATTGTACATTAATTATCCTTATCGAATCGCAAATTGTTTCCAGATAGGATTCCAGCTTTCACATACTTAAGGTAATATCTTGGTTTATCATCTATTTTGATACGTAAAAAATATAATATCTCGAGGGTCTTAATATTGTTGCACCATTTTAAGCCAAGAGGTGTCTCTGTGTTTTGTTGGTCTGCAATCCGTATAGCTTCAGTTTTAGGATTTTTGACCTTCAGGCCAGAGAAGGTTTCGAACTCGTTTTCACACCGAGTGAAAAAACAATTGAGCACACTCAAGATTTGGCACAAACACATTGATATCAGATCGGCATATCGCGCTGTTCTAAACTCTTCCTGTCCTGTTTTAGGGCCTTGAAAATCAGGAAGATTTCAAACCGAAATGATATCGGAACACAGGAGATGATATTTGAAGTGCTTTGCTTTGTCTGTGATATTTCCGTTGGGCTCCCTGTGTCGGTGATCCGTAGAGCAACTCGTTTTGTTAAAATGACATGGCCAGACATAATTCAGTCCTTTCGTTAAATATCTGCTCAGATTTCGGTTTTAGTTAAGAAATTCGCCAAGATGCCACCTCAAAATTTCGTGACAAGAGCTCGTAAATTCAAGGAATAAGATTCCATTTCCTAAAAAATTCTGCCACTTCAATTTTCAGCTAAACAATCCAAACAGATCAAACTGAATTAGCTTACACAAAACGATCTGGGAACACATGTTCTGGTTGCCACTGTTAATATTTCACCGGAAATTAACTCATGCAACGTTGAGAAAGCATAATGACTGAACTTCACTTTGTTTAAAGACTTACCTTGCCAGCTTTCGATTTGATAAGACTGTATCTCCTCGATTATTGTAGTTTTTCTGGCTCTGGGAGACTTGACTTGAAAATACAGAAAATATGTTGTAACTACGCAGACTATGGTGACGACGGAAAACACCAGGAGAACAAATTTCAATCTCCGCATTGTCTGTATGAATTGCGATGACCAGGAATTGTGCTCGTCCTCTTAGCGGTTTTCGCGTTTGAAAATTACGGAAAATGCAAAAGAAGCAACTAAAGGGTGAGCAATTATAGCCACTGATGAATCTATAAATATAAAATGTTAGATAGAACAAAATCGATTGGATAAAATTACCAGCCCAATCTCGTTCTCCTTGACCAGCGATCGGAAAACGAGCATGCGCAGTAAGGAACGAAGACTCGAGGTATTTATCAGCTGCTGAAAACATTTGTCATCGCTTGTCACACCGCTGTACTTAAATATTGAGGGTAGTGACGTTGAACATTTTTACCAGCCTTCTTTACTTGATTCAAACTAACGATACGGACGGTCTCTGTTTCTTTTATCAAATTGAAGACCGCCAGCAGTCACTTCCTTCTCTTAATTTCCGTAGCGCGCGATTGATCTACATTCCTTCCTCGTCCACTTTTCTAATCTGCATAATTTTACCGTCAGTTTGCGCGTATGATTTAAGGAGAAAAATACGGCTGAACGCAGTCTACTCAAATTGCCGACCTCATAGATTTTGCAATGAGATCCGCATACTTCCAGCATTAGGAGTTTGAATGTGAAAGTAAGTGCTGGCATTAAAATTGGAATACAATCTGTACAATAGTGACAATACAATATGAAATGAGGAAAAGCCCGCGAGAAATGAAAGATAAATAAACAATAGCCTCCATTTGGCGCAAAAATATGCTCAGATATTTGTCCACGGACATTATCTGTTCCGAGAAGCGAACAGTTTTCCGAGAGCGAAGCTCGAGGAAAACTGTGAGCTTCGAGGAGCAGATAATGTCTGAGGACAAATATCTGAGCATATTTTTAAAGCCAAATGGAGGCTATTGTGGTTATTATCCTTCAAATATTTTTCGCAACATGTAGCAACGAGCTTGAGTATCTGAACATTTCGTTTAAGAACAGTTTACCGTCAAAAACGTTTAGAGCGTATGTTGTTTTCTGATACTGCTTTATCGACCAGTGGGTTTATCTCTCCTTCTGTCACAAAAGCAAACCGTTCCCCCATCTTGACATTAATTTTAATTGTAAACAAGACGCGCCTTGAAGTTTTAGAAATTGGGGAATATCATCGGATATTCCCCAGTTTTAGTTGGGCTATATTCGGTCACGTGAGGCGTTTAGACCAATCGCGCGCGAGCGAAAATATTTGATGGATTATAACGGGTGTTATCTGTATTCATGTAAATGTCACAACAATTAAGCTTATGTTCTTCAGAAATCGGTAGCCGCCTTTTAACGATACAAATGCAATTTGAAGAATGTTCAGCGTCAAAATTAAGTAGCCACTGTTCCGGTTTTATTTGTATTGGTACTGTTTTATTTTTTAAGCATTTTTTATATAACCAGTTAGTATTTATTATTATTATTATTTTTTTTAGTATATATTAACTTGATGAAGATCATGATAAAATTTTTACACGCACACCTTTAATTGTTCTAACTCACTCTTGGTCCAAGTGGCCGGCAAAATAATAGCCTGGGCCGGATCAGCGAAGCCTTCCTAACCCCAAGTATTATTGTTTCTTAACAATAGCCAATGTTGACATAACGATATACTATCGTCAAAAAAAAAAAATAAAATAAAAAACCGATACTGAGGAGTGCTTCATTAGTCTAGCCCCTGGTTTTCAGACGGCCCGCGGTCGTTCGCTATACTCCCCAACCCAGTCCCCTACGGTAGTGGATGGGTCGATAGTGGGAAACCTGACAGGAAGCCGGGGTGGGGGGTGGGGTGATAACGAACGACCTCGGATCGTCTGAAACGGTTGGAAAACACCAGAATCTAAACACAAGTAGGGTTTTATGCGGCTGATCACTTTGTGCAAGGGGATTCAAGAAATTTTAAATCGGTATTTCTGTTTGATTTCACTCAGTTTTCAGTTATTCGATTTGACAATCGAACTATCTATGTTTGTCCTTCAGAGGAGAAACCAGCGAGCTTTGTTTGGATCTTTTTTTCACTAGTAGCAGGTGAAACAAATAAAGAATACTTATAGGAAACGTATTTTAAAACTCAAACATACTCGTTTTTCTGCCTTCGGCCGAAGCCCCAAGCACGTATCATGACTTAGTCCTTTGTCGTATAAAAACAGGCTCAGCTATCCGGCAGGGGATGATTGGGGGGGGGGGGGGGGGAGGGAGGGTACATAGAGTTTATTCATTTTTTTTTTCTGCTTATCTATTACATCTAATTGATTTTCTGTGAAAGCAGTGGGTTATGAAGACAATGTATCTTAACTTGAAATGTGAAATCGGTTTTCTGTTGTACAAAAAACAAAACCATATTCGAACAGGAATTGGATAATACAGAAGTTTCCGGCTTAGACCAGTGTTCGTTAAGGGGAAGACGACCGACGTATTTCAGCTTTTAGTCTGTGAATTCTGTCCTTTACAAAGTTGTAAAAGTCATATTCCAATTCCAGACGTTTCTTCATGATCTTTTCCACTTGTAGAGAAGGTCCTTTCTTATTCATCGTCTTGGTTACTTTTATTTTAGTTTGAAGCGCATTTCCTAAAGAGAAAAATAGGACCTTTAAAAATATTTAAAAAACAAATTTTTAGAATTATCATTGCTTATTTAATTATCTATGAAATTTGCGAGGTTCCGGTAACTCCCAAATTTCTATTTGGATTCCAACAGACCAGGTAAAGTTGGCAACACTAGGTAATTTTATACCCCGATCGCAACGATCAACGAAACTCTTCAGGTGTTCTCAAAACTGTGATCAACTTTGTTTTCGGGTTTCGTCGTCAACTAGTTGAACCAACTAACTGCTGGATTTTATACCAACGAAGTGAAGTGCGTTAAATCGCCACGGCTGGCGTAATAAATCGCCCAGTTTGCCGGTTCTGATTGAGCGGCGTCTGATTCGCTTGCGATTTTCGCTGGCGATATAATTCGAGGTGGTCGGGGTATATTATCACCTAGTGTGATGCAGGCATAAGATCTGCTTTTCCCACATCATGAGTAAACTGCACAAAAAACGTATCTCTATTAGGAGGGCATCGTCCTCAGTTAGCTAAGCCGAGAAATGCAGTTGACTGATCTTGACTGGACTACAAAGTTTAACAATTAACAACTGCAAAAAACAAAGAACAACAACAAAGTTCATCTAACCTGGTACTTTGTACATATTCAGAACACCCTTAAAAAATTCAGGGAGGAGTTTCTCGAGAACGAAAAGAAAATCTTCCATCTCTTCAGTCACTCCAACCAGCAGGTAGTTTTTAATCACGTTTTCTTTGGCTTGTGTTAGAGCTAACTGTGAGGGCTGCCTGTAGAGAGAACAGGAATGTCTCTAAAATGTGCGGTGAGATGTGCGCGAGAGCTTAGAATACACAGCAGGTAACAAAAGAAAGGAACGTATTTTGCTTCTCTTTCTATTCTTTTTTCTCCGCAGTTTTAACAAGATCGTATGCGTCTTCCACGCTTTCCAGAGGGAACCATGAACGTATTGCTACGCTGGATGAGAAATTTCCCTAGACCAACTAGAAATGATCTATCCAAGCTCGCAAGGCCATTCCCATGTTCAAAATAGTGACGTTAATATGACATTTGTGTATATATGGCCACCCCGGCTCTGGTTTTGGAACAACCCAAAGACCCTGAGAATGATGCGTGAGGTGTCCCGCACGTGTCTGGGTCACCTCTTATTACTGAAAATTAAAGGGGCTATACCACGAATTTTTATACTATAAATATTACAATCAAAGAAAACCCAATAATTGAAATAATAATAATAATAATAATAATAATAATAATAATAATAATTTGATAATACTTACGTTCTTTCAGGGCACATTTCTGAAACTGAATGCGCCTTAAGGCCGACTTAGACGGTACACCTCTAGCTTACGACAGTCGCATGCGATTTCAATAGCCCGCGCTGCTTGCGTCATGCAAAAAATCGCACATTACTCTCGTCATTCAACATTGCCTATAGCTACGATTGTCATAGGATTTTAAAACATGTTTTAAAACCCTGCGATATTTTTGTGACGTACACGACAGTCGTAAGCGAGCTGTAGGTTTGATTTATCCGAAACAATTCGTGTCGTTGGCCTGTCGTAAGCTTGTCGCATGCGACAAAGTCGTACCGTATAAATCGCCCTTTACAATACTCATTATATTTACCATAAAGACATGGGTAATTTAAAAATAAAAGTTCTGCAATTCAGTGTTGTTTAAAATCAGCTTACTAGTTTTCTGAAACTAAAATCAAATGTCCTTCGCTGCGGATAAACAGAATGGAACTGGCTGCAACTTGTGAAAGTTTGGACTTCTGTCTTTAATCAAGAAAGGTTTTGACGTTAATATCGAAGACGTTTCAACCAATTAACAACAACTTTCCATTTTCAGCAAATCTTTATTCAAGTCGTTCACAATATTTTAAACGCAACTGAGGCTATATAAGTGCAACGCCGTTTATGTGAAAATAAGTATTGTTTGCATATGAAAGAAAACTAATTTTCAGAACAAAACCTATGGACAAGCCTCGCTCTCATAATGAGGTTCAAGGCAAGTCGGAATGGGCTTCAGTTTTAATCCTATTTCGAACTCCCATATGTGGAATTAGAACGTACTTTGTTTGCATTCTTGCTCAGTGAGATTTTTCCTTGAGTAGTTCGGGGCGTTTTCACCTCACCACAAAGACAATCGTTTCTAATTTTCCCGAATTTGATCCGGAATCTAAAGGCGACCTGAGATTCGATAGTTGTTATATTTTCAAGTAACAACCTTGCTAAACAAAAAGATTTATTTATGTTAATGATTTATCTATGTCACCCTTCATTTCGTGTATTGTTTGTCTTGTTTGGAATCATCTGGACGAACAACTGAAAAGGCAAACCCCACAAAAACGAAACGTTTCGTCCATTTTTTAAATTAACACCCAACTGATAAATCTACGTTTTCATTAAAATCTACTCCTGCTACGTACCTTGTCAAGCATTTCTGAAAATCTCCGTTTATTGTGTGCACAGGTGTATACAATAACGGGCTTTAAAAAATATAAACGCAATAAAATCGGACCACATACTTACGAGCAAAAGGCCTCTTGTCCGCAGAAGTACGGAATAATCTGGAAAGTTCTTTGCTCGTTGCATTCTGGCTTGTCATTGAGGACGCAATCATTGAATGTCTAAAATCCGAAGATTTGTATATTTTGAGATTGATGCAATAATTCTAAAACTTAAACATCACAGGCTGTGGACGCTCGGAGTTGGTGGACTTCTGTACTTGAGAACATTCTCACATGATATTTATGAAGAATACGAACTATGACTTCGTAAGTAGCTATACACGTCACGGTTGACTGCCTTATCTACCCTGTTAGTTCTCCTTCTTCTTTCCTTCTTTCTTGTGAAAAAATAACAACAACAACAACAACAACAACAACAACAATAACAAGCTTTATTTGCATGACTATAACAAATACAGTATTGCAAAAGCTATTCATAGCTAATTATCGCAATGATTCGTTACAATGATTCGTTACTGGCTCGGTCAACACAAACCTGATTTTTCTCCTCGTCGGTGCCTTCAAAACTCCGTATTTTCCCAAGATCTCCAAATCTACGGTAGTGATAGTCAGAGACTAGTCGAGCCAGTGGATCCCGGATGAGGTTTATGTAAACAGGCTGAACAGAGCCAAATCTGAAGAGAAAGCAAAGAGCGGGAACACACAAAAATTAATTAACAACTTGACTCACTCATAAATCTTATAAATTAAAGGAATTAGACAATCAAAAACCTGGACGCATTCTATTTAGGAATACTAAGAAGAAAGAAATACTAGGATGAGCTTAATGTATACTATTTTTTTAGATCAGCAACAGGTAAGCGATCTTTCTCATATAGGGCTGCTCAGCTCTGGAATGGCCTTCCAGAAAGTTTAGCAAACATGAGTCATTTGATGTTTTTAGGAACGCGATTAAAGGACGTGCCCTTGACGAATTTTTAAGCCATTGACACTCAATAGGTGTAATTATGCGTATTTTAAGTTTTTTTTAAATAATATGGTAATGTTTTATCACTTTTAAATGTTTATTTTAGATTTCAATTTTTTATATTAGATTTTATTGTAATTGGTATGTGAAAACCCGTTTTGATTGAATGTACCAATAAGGCTATCATTATTATTATTATTATTATTATTATTATTATTATTATTATTATTAACTGGTTGAAATATAAATGCAACGGTAGAACGTTCTGGAAAATTTTCAGTAGAATCGGACGTCGACCTTCGGAGGTAGTTCGGCCACTCCTTCCATTCAAACAAGTTGGCAAGGGCAGTTTTTGCAATTTCTATTTTGTTGTCTTTTTCCGCCATCACCTAAGTTTTTTTGACCTACCAGCGCTGAACCAATGAGATTGGAAGTTTGGAAAAGCATGCAAACGAGGCTCTTCTCATATGGAAGACTGGGAAGCCTTTGCAAACATTAAACCGGAAATCTTAGCGCAATGAAAAGCCTCCCAGAAGGACATAAGAAGAAATATTTGTAAAAGTAATCGATACTGTCAGCACTTGCTCTGCTAGTTGATTGGCTGCTTTGATTTTTACGCGCAAAATCTCCGCTCTGACCTCTACTCGTGAATCGCCTGCATGGGACAAAGTCCCTGTATGGAGATGATCAACGGCTGCTTCGTCTACAGTTAGCCGGTAGGAGTGTGATCGGAAAGTCTTTGGTCACTTGCAAATAGTTTTTTTTAGGAAAATGTAATATTCGAGAATTTTTTAAACTCAACGAAAACGCATTCAGTTGGTGTGTGTAATGTGTAAGGTGGTAGGCCTAGAATGGTCTTATTAGTTATATCTTAGCATAGTTTACCTTTGAAAGTCGACAAATTGCAAATGACGGTGATAAATAAATGGTGTCTCAAGGCGATCTATGAAATCCACAAATTCTACCTGAAAAAATGCATAATAAGGTTTTTTAACCCTTACTTCAGAGTTATAATTTCAATGTCTTTCAAATATCACTAATTCAGCTGCTCATGCCGGACTTCTGGCTACCAAAGAATCGTTTAAACTGGTAAATCAGTTTCCATGTTCCCCAATATACTCACTTTTTGGTCTTTTCCCGGCACTTAATTTGCGTGTAAACTGGCATCACAACTAAATTAAATTCCGGCTGGAAGTACTTCCGGATTGAAAATATTAATGACTTACTGCATTGTTAACGTTTTTCTGATCAAAAACCAGTCTTCAAAACACAATTGTTAACCGTCAACCTTCAAAATCAGCAAAATTTAGTGAACCGTTAACCGTCAAATCTACACCCCCATTGACACCCTCTTTTTAACAGGGTAAACTTTTTGTTGCCGTTCAGAAAACGGATTCATAATTTACCTAGTCATCGAAATTCGAAAGTCGAGCCCACGTTTCAAAGAAACCACCAAGTATGCAATATTCAAAATCAAAATACACATCGGGGTTTCAAATTGTAGCATAGGAAAGCCACAGGCTCTCCAGGTTTAGCGTAGGCCAAGCAGCTCCACCCACCACCAAATGCAGCAAGGAAGAATCTCCAACCCAACATAAAATGTCTAGATGGAAGGAGTCCCGCTCATGAATGACAAGTATAATTCTAGTGGGGAAAAGGCGCAAGGAACCAGCCAGACCGATTCTGTATTCTTTAATTGATTTTTAACTAGTTTCTGTATCATGAAGGAACTGGAAATATAGGCAACTTCTCCCTGGATGGAACACTACTCCATCGCACAGCGCTTCACAGCAGTATGTCGACGGCCCGCTCCACTTGGGTGAAGAAAGACAACATGAAGCAATCGAAAGTTACTTGTCTGAAGGAAGCAAGACCATGACAGGGACTGGGCCACGAATCAGACGTCCCGATGCCTCAGGCTCTTTGGTCAGCGGTTGGTCTCCAGGTAACCAACCACTGGCCAAAGACCCTGAGAATATCTCGGTACAAGATTGACCACCGAATATCACAACGGGCTTCCACGACTGCAAACAACGTCGCTGACTCCTACCTTGCTCTCCCACACTGACGCGAAATATTCATTGATTTTTCTCTTAACTATTACTATTCAAGCTCTCCCTAACCTTTACTCTCCTGCATTGACGAGAAATATTCATCGACTTTTTCTCACTATTTTTTTTTCACATCTCTTGTTCGAGAGTGGCACACGTTTAATTTTCACCGCAGCGCTGTGGTGACCAAGAAACTTAGTGTGCATTATATTTAGATGCACTGATTGACTCACTAAGTTAATAGGTCGTCGATTTACTTTTAGTTACCTGTTCAAGAAGATTGATATGGCGTATATTGTATATCTTAGAACCAATCACTTTGAAGTTATTTTGTTTTGCAAGAGCAACCATAAGCTGTATTATTGTGCGACTTCCACATTTCCCCACTCTATTATAAATCACTCGTTTCTGTTCGGGGAAGAAAAATAGGGAAAATGTAATCAGACAATTTCCTACAAAAAGATTTAATGCTGAATGATCAACCAAAAGCTAAGCTATCGATAAGAAGATAAAGATGAAGTGTTAAGCGATGGCACTTAGAGCGGTATCCAATTGAGTGTCGTAAAACCAAAACCAAAGTAATTACTCTGGCCAATCGCAACAGATGTAAACAACACAACGAGCCAATCAGAATTCGAGGCATATACATCTACCCCGGCGCCAAGCGCGGGAAAACGCGTGCGGCCAAAACACGATTGATTTTGGTTTGGATTCTTATTGGTTGAGAAAGTGGCGCGAGTTTTGCCAACCAATCACAGAACGCAGTAATGCAAAACCAAAGCAAACGTGAAATTACTTTCGACACTCAATTGAAAACCGCTCTTATATCCGTGTGAAATGAGGCGAAAGAGGTGACGTGAGGAAATCCCAGACAAAAGATCTGACTACAAACTTTATGTGACATCAGCCATTCGCAACTGTTATAAGTACTCCTTTTTTGTACGCATTGTTAACAATTGGAACGAGTTACCTATAAAGGATGTTGTACACGCTGGTTTAATAACTTTATTTCGAAACTAACTAAAGATCATGTACACTACGGATTGTAAATAGTTCTAATTTTAAATGTTTGTGATTGTTTTCGATTTTACATTTTAGAATGTTTATTTGGGGAAATTGTTTTTATATATGACTAACCTCACAATTTCCCCTTTCAGCAAGTGTTTTTATTTTGTTGACTCCGGAAAAAAAAAATCGTATCCCATCGTGACAATTCGTTGACCCCGAGATTTTTTTCTTGACCAAGTTTGCCAATTTTGAAATTTCACCAGCCCAGTCCGATAAAGTGATGGCGTTATTAACAAAAATATTAACTTGTTTCGGCGTGACAAGGAGTTTTCGCACGCTCTCGTTTAGCTTTCCACCTCATTACCGAAAGAGGTGCACTCCATAGTACAGAGGTGTTTTTATGCAATTTATGTCTACAGTGCACGAACCATGTGAATCGCAAAAGAAAGTTGGGGTTAATCATGCACATTTCAGAGATAATTAATAATAATTCTAAAAAGCTTTAAAATACATAACAACATATGACATTCTTTCCCAAACTGAACCGTAATTATGATTGAAAAATATGTGGTTAACTACTTATGAAACTCCGGCTCCTTCGGTCTGTTATCCCCCACCCCCCCCCCCCCCCATCAAAAAAAAATTAACGAAGACCTACTCCTTTGATTGTTGAAGTCACAGGCACCGCATCTAAGAAGAGAAGTAAAAGTATCAAAGTTCAGTTTAAATAAAAATCTCTTAGAATGACGGGCATGATGAAGTTGGTCTTTCAAAAAGGACACGTCGAGATAAAACTGTATTCAAGGTAAAATAAAATACATATTCTTTTAGTTGGATTGTCAGATAAGATCGTATTGATTTGTACGCCGGCAATTTCTAAATTATATATAATAAGCAAATTTTCCCCGTCGGGCGCTGAAAAACAGGGAAACTTGTTTAAAAGATAACAAGGATACTCTAATTACATGATATTTAGGCGATAGCCAACGCTTGTTACATTTAGAAGGAATTTTTTTATTCATAAAAAATGAACAGGAAGTTCACAGCAAGCCTACTACCGAAAAGGGCAGAACATTGTGATACTGAGCGGTGGTTTCAGTCAATTTAGTGTAACGCAATGCGTGGCCTTGGATAGAAGAGTAAAGAGGGCGTAAATATATCCAGTGCTGATCCTTTTTTTAAACTTTCTAGATCCCTTGATTGAGGATGGTAGCTTTAAACACCAGTTAATAAAACGGAATTTAAATAAGAACAAACCAGGGAGATAAATACAGTTAAATATCTTCTATGGGTCTAAAGGACCATGCACCCTGAGAAGTTGGATAGGTCAGCGCTAGCTAAGGAAAGAGTCCTATTTTATCTTCGTCTGTCGATAGACGATACTGATTACTTGGAGCATGCGAAGGCCAAGACTGATAGAAATGGCTAAGGGGGTTAGGTGTTAGATTCTAAAGAAACTGCGGTGCTGCGGCGGTAGGAAGTAGAAAGGAAAGTTTGGTTTATCAACAAAGTTGATGACTGAAGGGCGATTCGCTCTGACGAAGGGCTAACGCTAAAAACGTCAGCACTCGAATCTCTTTACGGCGGCCAAATAAACTTATCAACTAAACATTCAAGACTGATGGAGATTGTCTCCAAAAGAGTGACTGCTCCAAAACGCTCAACTAAAAACTGTAGCGAGCTATTTTCCGCAAAGTTAATGTGTTTTATGTCGATAAATACGACATTGGACTCGTCAAAAATGCTAAATTGTTTTATTAATTGAACTGGAGGTTTTGCAACTTTAGCCAAAGGTTTTTCACAATGAAGAAGGCAAACAGGAACAGCTGTTTAAATTCCTAAGACTGTCACATCACGGAGTTTTTTCATTAATTTTTGCTAGCACTCAAGACTGTCATCACAGGCGATTAGGAATGCTTATTTTAAATTTTTCTTCTTAATGCACGGCCGAGATCTTAAAGCGCATATCAGCCGTTTTTTGGTGAGTATGGACAAATGGCATGTTTGAATGCGAGAACTGGAGTTGCCGATAACCAATTTTAATATATTCGATTCGACAATTGTTTTATTATTAAGCTAGTAAGTTTGTCAGTCTTGGTGAATAATGGAAATATTTATCATGTAACAAGCAAAAAAACTGTCTCCGAGACTGACCCGTATTGATTGATGGAAAAGAAAAAAACTATCCAAATTTTTACAATTGTGACCTGACTAGCTGAGAAAAGAACTGACTGGAGTAAAACAGCTCAAAGTAGAGATTCTGAATCCGCAGGGAATAAAGTCGCCTTTAAGAGTAACGGATGCTAAGAGACACTGCGATTTTCTTGATTTTTTAATTGAGTCCTGCGCTGTGGGCTTGATGGCCATTTACAACTGTGTTTGCATTCGCCTACTAACTGTAAAATTCAGCGTTCAACTGAAAACTGATTCACTAATAAGATTTCACAAACGAGCATGGTAACCCAAGATGCATTTCACTGCGTTTCCCCTAAAAACAAAGATTTCTAAGATAAGGCACAAAAGCTTGGGTCTGAAGTAGTGCAATCTATATTTAAATTACTTGGAAATATTCAATTTACTTTTAAAACCACTATAAGTTGTTAATGCACTTTAAAGGAAAAGTGGATTTAATTTGTTTTAGTTTGTTTACAAAATGGAATACCATTATCGGTTGTTTAGCGATAAAAAGGTTGACGAGGAATTTTTCATTGAGTCGCAAAGGCACAACAAGCGATGTCATTTAATCTCAATTTATGAATGCAAGTGGAGTGATAGAGCTATCATCTTCCTTGATTTCCGATTAAAACAGACTAACACATTTTGTTGTAATCTGATGATAAATGAAAGATGGGTCAGTTCATTTGTAATTTTTACGAGAACGAGAAAAGAACAGTTTTCTGAACAGGCTGAACTACAACCACAGCTATTCTTAAAATGCGCAAAATGTTTATCCTTCTTAACTGTACTGTTGGTCCGATTCTTTTCGGTGGGTAATCTGTTCGGATTTCGGAACGCCTGAAAATCGCGCGAGAAATTCCGATTTGATCTAAAGGTTTCTTCGACAAAATGCCAGGTAAGAATTTTGTAACACTGGAAAATTAATTCCTATTGCTTTTCGAGGGGCAAATAGCATTTTCATAAAGCCAAATACAACTCATAAATTCATAGCCTCGCAGTCCTCCTACGCAGACGTTGACGAACACAAACAGCACAGTGTGCGTAGGGGGCTGGTAAATTCGGGAAAAAAAATTCCGCTTCCTAAAACTTTCTGCGAGTTAAATTTTCATCTAAAACATCCGAACAGATCATTCTGTATTAGCTGGCTAACACAAATATGCCTTTAAAAGACCACCAAATGATCTCCAGACACGGGAAACAACATTTGAAGTTTTTAAATTTTGCCTATGTCTGTTGGGTGCACTTTGTCGGCGATCCGTGCAGCAGCTCTTTTTGTTAAAAAGACGTAGGCAGACATAATTCAGGCGCACCCAATGGTTCCTTTCGGTGAATAACTGTTGGGAAAGCCTAAATGGCCTCAGAATTTCGGATTTAGTTGTCAAGATATTTTACAAGATGCCACCTAAAAAATTTCGTGACACTGAAACTATTCATATGTCGTTAACATACAAAACAAGGTCAGTTGGAGCATTTTCGTTACGCCAACAAGAGCTCGTTAATTCGAAGAATAGGATCCTATTCTCTGAAATTTTCTTCAACTTCAATTTTCAGCTAAAACAATCAAAAACAGTCAAACTGTATTAGCTTACACATGTTCTCGTTGCCCCTGTTAATATTTCACCGGAAGTTCTGAACTCATGCAACGTTAATAAGGAAGCGTAATTGACTGAACTTCAGTTCACTTAAAGACTTACCTTGCCAGCTGTGAATTTGATAAAAGTGCCTTTCCTCGGTTTGTGTGGTTCCTCTGGCTCGGGGAGCTTTGACTTGAAAAAGCAGCGACACAAAATATGTTGTACCTATGATCAAGACGGCCAACAGGAGAACAAATTTCAATCTCCGCATTGTCTGTATAAATTGCGATGACCAAGAATTGTGCTCGTCCTCTTAGCGGTTTTCGCGTTTTGTAATTACGGAAAATGCAAACGAAAGCAAACAAAAGGGCGAGCAATTATAGCCATTGATAAATCTGTAAATATAAAATACTCGATAGAACAAAACCGATTGGATAAAATTACCAGCCCAATCTCGTTCCCCTTGACCAGCGGTCGGAAAATGAGCATGTGCAGGAAGGAACGAAGACTCGAGGTACAAGATTTTTACCAGCTGCAAAACATTTGTCATCGCTTATCACATCGCTGTACATAAATATCGAGCGCAGTGACGTTGAACCATTTTTATCAGCCTTTTTTATATTCAAACTAACGGAGATCACAAAATCATGAATTATATTCAGGTATTATATCGAAGGAAAAAACTACATCGTTTTCTTTTCTCATACAAAACTTTTGTGCCTAAAGAGACATTACTGTAGAGTTTGAGCAATACACAATATGCAATATACAAATCCAATGCCTCCCACGCAGAGGGTCTTTGGGTTTGTCACGCATGTGGAGGAATTCGTGACAAGCCCATAGAGCGTCTGGGTAGGAGGCTAATGCTATGTCAACGAAGTTTCTCAATAGGCCATTTCCGAGTTGCCGTAAACCTCATTATGAAAGTGAAGCTAAGTGCAAAGCCTTTCTTATGAAAATTAGTTTTGTTTGCATATGAATGAAAACTTGTTTTCAAAATAAAAACTTTACACTTAGCCTCGCTTTCATAATTACAACAACAATTTATTCAGTATTCCCATATATATACATGGTATTACTTATGTAATAAGTCTGGATTACGTTAAATAATTATGTCTAATAATTAAGCTAGCATTGATTGTCGATTCAGCATTGAATCATAAATATAAGCAGCAATGGTTCTACAAACAAAAGGATCAACGTTATTAAAAAGAAACATGATTTTTGAGATATTGTCAAGATCATTAAAATTTCGATATTTGTCATTTATTTCATCAAAATATTTCTTACGTGTATCATGATAATGTTCGCAAGAGAATAGAAAATGCGATTCGTCTTCAATTTGATTGGAATTACAGAGATAGCAGGTTCTCAAATTTTCAGGTGTCTTGTTGTGCCGGCCAGTTTCAATTCGCAGATTGTGATTTCCAAGACGAAATGTATTGATTTGTTTTTTGTGACGTACATTTTTTATCGAATCCAAGGAGTCAGTTTTGTGGCAATCTTGTTTAAAGATAGAGTAGAATTTAAGTTTTTTATTTAGGTTTAGTAAATTAAGTTGATGATTAGTTGAAGTTTTATTAACACTTAGTCGAATACGTTCAGTGAAGTTGTGAATGTTTAAATTGGAAAGATTACACAGAGAGTTGACTCTTTGCATAATGCTCAGTTGGTTTTTGTCGGTCATTTCTTTAGATAGGTAAAGGCATTGTTTGGCAATGTTATCTTCTGGTAGACTTTCCAGGTGTAACCAAAATTTAATAATATTTATGTCAATTTTTGCTTTTAATGATAATCTTCCAAGTTCATTTCTACATGCTACATTTGGGCATTGTTTATTGACTCCTAAAAAAAGTTTACGGCAACTGGGCTATTACAGTAGAACCCCGCTAACTCGGACTCCCAAGGGAAAAAATAGTTCTAGTTATCTGGGGTTCGAGTGAGCGCGGCTGGTGTTGAATTTCAAGTTTCCCGGTGATAACTTAAAATATAATATCGTGGTTTGTCATTCTTTCACAATCACGAGCCAATTTAGTGCAATAAGCAGAATGTGTTTGTTTTGTAAGAGCTCTCACGGTGACCAACTCGACCACGAGATCTTCGTGTCATTTGACGTAGAGTCGCTTTTTACCAGCGTCCCAATCGAAGAAGGTGCTCCTGTGCTATGAGGGCCATGTTACCCCGGTTACCACGGAAGCTGGAGAGTGACCCCATCCTTGCTGACTGCACCAAATTAACACCTGCTCAAATTGTCGTAAAGTCTAAGCAACAACCGTGGACGATAATCCTGCTGGTATACGTTGGATCAATTGTTGATCTGATCGGCTTAACAAGTATAAATGATAAAAGAAGCAGAGACCGATACAACGTACTGAATTACGTTTTGCAATTGTCAGACTGTATACGGACCGTATACGGACCGAAAAGTGCCTTTACGATCTGTACAAACCGTACGGATCGTCAAAACGTTCACCGGTCGCTCAGGTAATGAGATGCAATTGTCAGACTGTATACGGACCGAAAATTGTCTTTACGATCCGTAAGGATCGTGAGGCTGTTTTTTCAGACCGTATCAGTTTATCAAACCGTACGGACGGTCTCTGCTTCTTTTAACAAATTGTAGACCGCCAGCAGTCACTTCCTTCTCTTAATTTCCGTAGCGCGCGATTGATCTACATTCCTTCCTCGTCCACTTTTCTAATTTGCATAATTTTACCGTCAGTTTGCGCGTGTGATCTGAGGAGAAAAGTACGACTGAACGCAAATTGCCGACCACATAGATTTTGCAATGAGATCCGCATACTTCCAGTATTAGGAGTTTCAATGTGAAAGTAAGTGCTGGCATTAAAATTGGAATAAAATATGTAGTGACAATACAATATGAAATGAGTAAAAGCCCGCGAGAAATGAAAGATAAATAAACAATAGCCTCCATTAGGCGCGAAAATATGCTCAGATCCGCGGCCATTATCTGTTACGAGAAGGGAACAGTTTTCCGAGAGCGAAGTTCGAGGAAAACTATGAGCTTCGAGGAGCAGATAATGTCCAAGGACAAATATCTGAGCATATTTTTAAAGCCAAATGAAGGCTATTGTGGTTATTATCCTTCAAATATTTTTCGCAACATGTAGCAACGAGCTTGAGTACTTGAACATTTCGTTTAAGAACAGTTTACCGTCAAGAACGTTTAGAGCGTATGTTGCTTTCTGATACTGCTTTATCGACCAGCAGGTTTATCTCTCCTTCTGTCACAAAAGCAAACCGTTCCCCCATCTTGACATTAATTTTAATTGTAAACAAGACGCGCCTTGAAGTTTCAGAAATTGGGGAATATCATCGGATATTCAACAGTTTTAGCTGGGGTATATTCGGTCATGTGGGGCGTTTAGACCAATCGCGCGCGAGCGAAAGTATTTGATGGATTATAACGGGTGTCATCTGTATTCATGTAAATGTCACAACAATTAAGCTTATGTTCTTCAGAAATCGGTAGCCGCCTTTCAACGACACAAATGCAATTTGAAGAATGTTCAGCGTCAAAATTAAGTAGCCACTGTTCCGGTTTTATTTGTATTGGTACTGTTTTATTTTTTAAGCATTTTTTAGATAACCAGTTAGTTTTAGAATTGGAACTTTTAACTTGTAAATAAATTGGAATATGTTGATTAAGATGTTGTTTTTTTATTATTTTTATTATTAATATGACATTTTTATTTTCTTTAAAAAAGTTTTGTGCTTGAAAATTAGTCTCGAAATCGGAATGAATTGTAGATAGGTTTTAATAGTTCTTTTCTTAACTTTTAACTTGTAAATAACAATTTCAGCTGCTTGGTATATGTTAATAAAGATTTATAATTTTTTTGTATTTATTATTATTATTATTATTATTATTATTATTATTATCATTATTATTATTATTTTAGTATATATTAACTTGATAAAGATCATGATAAAATTTTTACACGCACACCTCTAATTGTTCTAACTCACTCTTGGTCCAAGTGGTCGGCAAAATAATAGCCTGGGCCGGATCAGCGAAGCCTTCCTAACCCCAAGTATTATTGTTTCTTAACAATAGCCAATGTTGGCATAACGATGGACTATTGTCAAAAAATAAAATAAAATAAAAACAATACTTAGAAGTGCTTCATTAGTCTAGCCCCTGGTTTTTAGACGGCCCGCGGTCGTTCACTATACTCCCCCACCCAGTCCCCTACGGTAGTGGATGGGGTGATTGCGGGAGACCTGACAGGAAGCCGGGGTGGGGGGTGGGGTGATAACGAACGACCTCGGATCGTCTGAAATAGTTACGACAACACCAGAATCTAAACACAAGTAGGGTTTATGTGGCTGATCACTTTGTGCAAGGGGATTCAAGAAATTTTAAATCGGTATTTCTGTTTGATTTCACTCAGTTTTCAGTTATTCGATACTATCTATGTTTGTTCTTCAGAGGAGAAACCAGCGAGCTTTGTTTGGATCTTTCTTCACTAGTAGCAGGTGAAACAAATAAAGAATACTTATAGTAAACGTATTTTAAAGCTCAAACGAAAATCATCATATCTCTTACACTCGTTTTTCTGCCCTCGGCCGAAGCCTCAAGCACGTATCATGACTTAGTACTTTGTCGTATAAAAACAGGCTCAGCTATCCGGCAGGGGATGATGGTGGGGGTGGAGGGGTACATAGCTTTTATTCATTTTTCTTCTGCTTATCAATAACATCTAATCGATTTTCTGAGTGTTCGTTAAGGGGAAGACGACCGACGTATTTCAGCTTTTAGTCTGTGAAATCTGTCCTTAGCAAAGTTGTAAAAGTCATATTCCAGTTCCAGACGTTTCTTCATGATCTTTTCCACTTGTAAAGAAGGTCCTTTCTTATTCATCGTCTTGGTTACTTTTATTTTAGTTTGAAGCGCATTTCCTAAAGAGAAAAATGGGACCTTTAAAAATATTTGAAAAACAAATTTTTTAGAATTATCATTGCTTATTTAATTATCTATGAAATTTGCGAGGTTCCAGTAACTCCCAAATTTCTATTTGGATTCCAACAGACCAGGTAAAGTTGGCAACACTAGGTAATTTTATACCCCGATTGCAACGATCAACGAAACTCTTCAGGTGTTCCCAAAACTGTGATCAACTTTGTTTTCGGGTTTCGTCGTCAACTAGTTGAACCAACTAACTGCTGGATTTTATACCAACGAAGTGAAGTGCGTTAAATGGCCACGGCTGGCGTTTTAAATCGCCCAGTTTGCCGGTTCTTTTTAAGCGGCGTCTGATTCGCTTGCGATTTTCGCTGGCGATATAATTCGATGTGGTCGGGGTATATTATCACCTAGTGTGACGCAGGCATAAGATCTGCTTTTCCCACATCATGAGTAAACTGCACAAAAAACATATCTCTATTAGGAGGGCATCGTACCCAGTTAGCTAAGCAGAGAAATGCAGTTGACTGATCTTGACTGGACTACAAAGTTTAACAATTAACAACTGCAAAAAACAAACAACAACAACAACAAAGTTCATCTAACCTGGTACTTTGTACATATTCAGAACACCCTTAAAAAATTCAGGGAGGAGTTTCTCGAGAACGAAAAGAAAATCTTCCATCTCTTCAGTCACTCCAACCAGCAGGTAGTTTTTAATCACGTTTTCTTTGGCTTGTGTTAGAGCTAACTGTGAGGGCTTCCTGTAGAAAGAGAACAGGAATGTCTATAAAATGTGCCGTGAGACTTGGAATACACAGCAGGTAACAAAAGAAAGGAACGTATTTTGCTTCTCTTTCTATTCTTTTTTCTCCGCAGTTTTAACAAGATCGTATGCGTCTCCCACGCTTTTCAGAAGGAACCATGAACGTATTGCTACGGCTGGATGAGAAATTTTCCTAGACCAACTAGAAATGATCTATCCAAGCTCGCAAGGCCATTCCCATATTCAAAATAGTGACGTTAATATGACGTTTGTGTATATATGGCCACCCCGGTTCTGGTTTTGGAACAACCCAAAGACCCTGAGAATGAGGCGTGAGGTCTCCCGCACGTGTCTGGGTCACCTCTTATTACTGCAAATTAAAGGGGCTATACCACGAATTTTATACTATAAATATTACAATCAAAGAAAACCCAATAATTGAAATAATGAAACAAGAAATATTAGTGATAGGAACCGACGTTTCGGTGCATCTTGCGCCATTATATCAATAAGGTGATTTGGATCCAAATCACCTTATTGATTCTGTCATTAACAAGTTTATCACCTCGAGAGTCGCAGCGGACCAGTCTAAACAGCATACCGATGACGTCATCCGGATAGCTATCCCCTATAAAGATCAGGATGCTGCAGTGTCTGTCAAACGGCAACTTAGAGATCTTAGCAGCAAGGTGGGAAAGACCATTCAACCCGTGTTTACTAGCCGTAAGCTTAATCAAGATCTAAGCCTGCGTGAGCCCAAGCCCAACATTGTAACCCAGCAATGTGTTGTTTATTTATTCAAGTGTGACCTGTGTGATGCAGGTTATGTTGGGTATACAAAGGGCCACCTTCACACGCGCGTTGAGGGACACCGTCAAAAGGCGTCATCAATCTGCAAGCATTACTACAAAGAACATAACACTGCTGTTCCGAACAATTTCTTAGCACGCTTCAATGTGCTCAAGAAATGCATGAACAAATTTGACTGCCTTGTCAATGAAATGTTGTATATTCAAGAGCTTAAACCAACATTGAATGTGCAGTCCGATTCTCTTCGTGCGAAAGTATTTAAGTAATTAGCTTGCCGCTATGTTATGCAAATTCGCTTCAACTTAGCCTTTACAAACCGCTTTTTATCATTAATTATGTACCTTGATAATGGCGCAAGATGCACCGAAACGTCGGTTCCTATCACTAATATTTCTTGTTTCATGTATTTCTAAATCATTTCTTTTAAGACAATTGAAATAATAATAATAATAATAATAATAATAATAATAATAATAATAATAATAATTTGATAATAATTTGATAATACTTAAGTTCTTTCAGGGCACATTTCTGAAACTGAATGCTGAATACTTATACGGTACACCTTTAGCTTACGACAGTCGCATGCGATTTCTATAGTGCGCGCTGCTCGCGTCATGCAAAAACTCGCACACAACTCTCGTCATTCAACATTGCCTATACCTACGATTGTCATAGGATTTTAAAACATGTTTTAAAATCCTGCGATATTTTTGTGACGTACACGACAGTCGTAAGCGAGTTGTAGGTTTGATTTATCCGAAACAATTCGTGTCGTTGGCCTGTCGTAAGCTTGTCGCATGCGACAAAGTCGTACCGTATAAATCGCCCTTTACAATACTCATTATATTTACCATAAAGACATGGGTAATTGTAAATAAAAGTTCTGCAATTCACTGTTGTTTAAAATCAGCTTACTAGTTTTCTTAAACTAAAATCAAATGCCCTTCGCTGCGGATAAACAGGATGGAACTGGCTGCAACTTGTGAAAGTTTGGACTTTTTTTTCTACCCTGTATCTTGAAAAGTCTTTAAAAGAGCTCGTTAGTTCCCTCAGGACTCCTGTCTTTAATCAAGAAAGGTTTTGACGTTAATATCGAAGACGTTTCAACCAATTAACAACAACTTTCCATTTTCAGCAAATTCACGTCATTCACAATATTTTAAGCGCAACTGAGGCTAAGTGCGACGCCGTTCATGCAAAAATAAGTTTTGTTTGCATAGACAGCTAATTTTCATAACAAAAACTATGGACGAGCCTCGCTCTCATAATGAGGTTCGAAAGAACTCGGAATGGGCCTTTTTAACCCTATTTCGAACTCCCCGACTCGGTGCCATATGTGGAATTAGAACGGAATTATTTTGTTCAAATTCTTGCTCCGCAAGATTTTTCCTCGAGTACTTCGGTGCGTTTTCACCTCTCCTCAAAGACAATTGTTTCTAATTTTCCCGAATTTGATCCGGAATCTGAAGGCCACCTGAGATTTGATAGTTGTTAGATTGTCAAGTGTTAACCGTTGTTAAACAAAAATATTTATTTATGTTAATGATTTATCTATGTCACCCTTCATTTCTTGTACTGTCTGTCTTGTTTTGGAATCATCTGGACGAACAACTGAAGAGGCAAACCCCACAAAAACGAAACGTTTCGTCCATTTTTTAAATTAACACCCATTAAAATCTACGTACCTTGTCAAGCATTTCTGAAAATCTCCGTTTATTGTGTGCACAGATGTATACAATAATGGACTTAACAAAATATAAACGCAATGAAATCGAACCACATACTTACGAGCAAAAGGCCTCTTGTCCACAGAAGTACGGAATAATCTGGAACGTTCTTTGCTCGTTGCATTCTGGCTTGTCATTGAGGACGCAATCATTGAATGTCTAAAATCCGAAGATTTGTATATTTTGAGATTGATGCAATAATTCTAAAACTTAAACATCATATGCTGTGGACGTTCGGAGTTGGTGGACTTCTGTACTTGAGAACATTCTCACATGATATTTATGAAGAATACGAACTATGACTTCGTAAGTAGCTATACACTGACATCATGGTTGACTGCCTTATCTACCCTGTTAGTTCTCCTTCTTTGTAGTTTCCTTGTGAAAAAATGTAACTACAATGATTCGTTACTAGCTCGGTAAACACGAACCTGATTTTTCTCCTCGTCAGTGCCTTCGAAACTCCGTATTTTTGCGTGATCTCCAAATCTACGGTAGTGATAGTCAGAGACTAGTCGAGCCAGTGGATCCCGGATGAGGTTTATGTAAATAGGCTGAACAGAGCCAAATCTGAAGAGAAAGCAAAGCGCGGGAACACACAAAAATTAATTAACAACTTGACTCACCAATAAATCTGATAAATTAAAGGAATTAGACAATCAAAAACCTGGACGCATTCTATTTAGGAATACTAGGAAGAAAGAAATACTAGGATGAGCTTAATAAACCATCTTTTAGATCAACAACAGGTCAGAGATCTTTCTCATATAGGCCAAGGGCTGCTCAGCGCTGGAATGACCTTCCAGAAAGTTTAGCAAACATGAGTCATTTCATGTTTTTAAGAACGCGATTATAGGACGTGCCCTTGACGAATTTTTAAGCCATTGACACTCAATAGGCGTAATTATGCGCATCTTAAGTTTTTTTAAAATAACATGGTAATGTTTTATCACTTTTAACTGTTTATTTTAGATTTCAATTGTTTATATTAGATTTTATTGTAATTGGTTTGTGAAAACCCATTTAGATTGGATGTACCAATAAAGCTATTATTATTATTATTATTATTATTATTATTATTATTATTATTATTATTATTATTATTATTATTATTATTATTATCATTATTATTAACTGGTTGAAATATAAATGCAACGGTAGAACGTTCTGGAAAATTTTCAGTAGAAACGGACGTCGACCTTCGGAGGTAGTCCGGCCACTTCTTCCATTCAAACAAGTTGGCAAGGGCAGTTTTTGCCATTTCTATAATTTTGTTGTCTTTTTCCGCCATCACCTAAGTTTTTTTGACCTACCAGCAATGAACCAATGAGATTGGAAGTTTGGAACTGCATGCAAACGGGGCTCTTCTCAGATGGAAGACTGGGAAGCCTTTGGAAACATTAAACCGAAAATCTTAGCGCAATGAAAAGCGTCCCAGAGAAGAAATATTTATAAAAGTAATCGATACTGTCAGCACTTGCTCTGCTAGATGATTGGCTGTTTTGATGTTTTCGCGCAAAATCTCCGCTCTGACCTCTACTCGTGAATCGCCTGGGACGAAGTCCCTGTATGGAGATGATCAGCGGCTGCTTCGTCTACAGTATTAAAACTGGTAGGGGTATGATCGGAAAGTCTTTGGTCACTTGCAAATAGTTTTTTTAGGAAAATGTAATATTCGAGAATTTTTTAAACTCATCGAAAACGCATTCAGTTGGTGTGTGTAATGTGTAAGGTTGTAGACCTAGAATGGTCTTGTTAGTTATATCTAAGCATAGTTTACCTTTGAAAGTCGACAAATTGCAAGTGACGGTGATAAATAAATGGTGTCTCAAGGCGATCTATGAAATCCACAAATTCTACCTGTAAAAAATGCATAATAAGGTTTTTTAACACTTACTCCAGAGTTATAATTTCAATGTCTTTCAAATATCACTGTTTCAGCTGCTCGTCCCGGACTTCTGGCTATCAAAGAATCGTTTAAACTGGTAAATCAGTTTCCATGTTCCCAAATATACTCACATTTTGGTCTTTTCCCGGCACTTAATTTGCGTGTAAACTGACATCACAGCTAAATTAAATTCCGGCTGGAAGTACTTCCGGATTCAAAATATTTATGACTTACTACATTGTTAACGTTTTTCTGACCAAAAAGCAGTCTCTCCAAAAAACAAATGTACATATTAAAAAAACTTTAACTCATGGCCATGGAAGAAATTTCTCTCGGATAACCGTCAACCGTCAAAACCAGCAAAATTTAATTACTGAACCATTAACCGTCAAATCTACGCCCCGATTGACACCCTCTTTTTAATAATGTAAACTTTTTGTTGCCGTTCAGAAAACGGATTCACAATTTTACCTGGCCTAGTCATCGGAAGTCGGGCTCACGTCTCAAAGAAACCACCAAGTAAGCCAATATTCAAAATCAAAGTACACATCGGGCTGTCAAATTGTAGCATAGAAAAGCCACAAGCACTCCAGGTTTTCGGCAAGGAAGAATCTCCAACCCAACATTAAATGTCTAGATGGAAGGAGTCCCGCTCATGACAAGTATAATTCTAGTCGGGAAAAGGCGCAAGGAACCAACCAGACTGATTCTGTATTCTTTAATTGATTTTTAACTAGTTTCTGTATCATGAAGGAACTGGAAATATAGGCAACTTTTCCCTGGATGGAACGCTACTCCATCGCACACCTCTTCACAGCAGTATGTCGACGGTCCGCTACACTTGGGTGAAGAAAGACAACATGAAGCAATCGAAAGTGACTTGTCCGAAGGAAGCAACACCGTAACAGAAACTTGGCCACGAATCAGACGTCCCGATGCCTCAGGCTCCTTGGCCAGCGGTTGGTCTCCAGGTAACCAACCAGTGGCCAAAGACCCTGAGAATATCTCGATACAAGATTGACCACCGAATATCACAACAGGCTTCCACGACTGCAAACAACGTTGCTGGCTCCTACTTTATTCTCCCACACTGACGCGAACTGTTCATTGATTTTCCTTTAACTATAACTATTCAAGATCTACCTTAACCTTTACTTTCCTGCATTGTTGAGAAAAATTCATCGACGTTTTCTTACTATTTTTTTCAGATCACCTGTTCGAGAGTGGCACACGTTTAATTTTCGCCGCAGCGCTGTGGTGACCAAGAAAGTTCGTGTGCTTTATATCTAGATGCACTGATTGACTCACTAAGTTAATAGGTCATCGATTTACTGTTAGTTACCTGTTCAAGAAGATTGATATGACGTATATTGTATATCTTAGAACCAATCACTTTGAAGTTATTTTGTTCTGCAAGAGCAACCATAAGCTGTATCATTGTGCGACTTCCACATTTCCCCACTCTATTGTAAATCACTCGTTTCTGTACGGGGAAGAAAAATATGGAAAATGTAATCAGATAATTCCAACAAAATCTAAACTACGCATAGGGAAGTAAAAATGAAGTGCTAATCGAAGTCGTTATTAAGTAGGCGAGGGAGGAGAGAGTCGGAACGCCAGACAAAGGATCTGTAGTAATAGCACAAAAAATCATCGAACTTTTTGTAAATTTCGCGACTGCAAAGATGTCATAAGGACTGTTTCTTTTAGTAGTATTGAAGACGAACTCAAGAAATCGAAATCGAGTTTGGAAAGTGGTAATCTTTATGCGCTGATCAATTCGGACGTTCAACACCCCCCTCCACCCGGCGGACGGGGCATACCCCGGACATTTGACCGTTTTTTACTAGGGTTTTTTTTTTGGTCTAACTGAAGTTTTTTAAGGACAGGCTTGCGCATTTGTGAACCAACTGCACACTCAAAACAGGCTAATGTATCATTAATGTATATATTTCTCTGCAAAGCATGAACAGTGGTTGATTAAACACCTCGTTCCCAGGACTATTTCCGCCCTCCCAATTTTCTAAGGAAAAGCACTGGTAACAAGGTTGATTGATTGAAGCTGAAAATTTGTGCTTTAAGGAGACTAAGAGGCCTCAAGGCACTCGCGCTCGGGAGAGAGGAATTTGAACAAGCCAATCTTCAAAACGGTCCACGTGTCTTGAGGTTGTAACTGAGTTCCTATCTTCATTGTGGTTTTACGAACGAAAGCTGTTCTTGCATGATTTTTCCCGTCGCAGTTAACGTTTTCCAAACATGGCCTTGAACCTCGAGATTAGTAATATTCGCTCCAGGAGATTGGTCCTCGCTTCGATGTCGCCAGAAAAAAAAATTGAGACCACTTTTCGGTTAACACTCGTTTTCATTTCTCAAAATGACTTTAGACATTCGCTTAAATTTCCAACTTGAGAGGAAAAGAAGTGTCATCAGGTCACATCCGTCACATTCGTAACGCGGTCGAAAAGTGGTCCCAAAAAATCTTTCTGCTCGCCGTCGGACATCTTGGATATCCCGACATGCAGTGCTGGATTAATGAATAGGGTGGGTAAAAATGGCACCAAGAGGCTCTTTCTGGTGGAATGCAGATCGGTGAAGTCGGGAATGGCCCTCGAGTGACATCGTTGATGTAAGGTAGGTGACTGTTTCCTCAGAGGTTTGTATCGCCAATCGCGAAAAATAAATGCAGAAAAGTGTTGCATATGAACTTTAGGGTTAAAATTTTGAATAGCTAGCTAAGATTTTATTTTCAAACGCTTTTTTTATTTTATTGTCGTTGCTGTTAAAGTTGGTTAAGCTCCATACAAAAAAAAAAAAAAAAGAAGAAGAAGAAGAAGAAATGGGTTTTTCCCCCGCGTGAGTTGGCCCCGAACGCCTGCTGCGCTAATTCGCAGCCACTCAGTTCCACACACTCCAAAAGTAAAATGAATACCTACCCCTTTTATCGCTGGAGTCGTCAAGGGCGTGGCATCTGGGAAGAAAAACAGAAACATCTCAAGTTCAGTTCACTTCCTAACTATTGTCAGCGGCTTTAATGAGGTTTAATTCCAGAGCACTGTACTTTTAACATGTTTAAAGCTAAAAAAAACCCTCTAGTTTATCTTGATTGCCATATAAGACCTCGATCTGAGTGACTACGCAAAATTCCTAAATTACTATAGAACTAGGTCAAAAAACGTTTTATATAGCAAACTTTGAAAGTTTATAAACAAAGAACTTTCCACCCCTAAAAAATTTCCTTGATTTCCCGCTCTATTTCTATCGCCGCCATCTTTCCCGAGCTGAAAACTGCAAAACTTCATTACAGGATACAAAGTTTTTCTAATTCCATGATCTTTAAACAGTAGCTGGTGCTTCCTTTTTTTACAGAAATTTTATTTTTATAAAGGTGTTCAACAAGTTGACAGCAACGATGCCATAACCAAATACACTCGATTGAAAAAACCGTTGTCAGGTGAAAAAGTATAAACAATGAACGGTGATAAGACCCAACACGTTCCTGAAAAGCGTTTGACTTATGAATTTTAAGCATTCTTCTCGTTAGAAAGTAAACATACGTGTGGTTTTTAAAGGCTGGTTTCCATATGATCGCAGATCGCAGATCGCAATAAGGTCTGCGATCCGCGATCATATGGAAACCAGCCTTTAGATAGAACATGGTTCTATCTTCTGCGATCGTCTGCGATCACGATCGCAGGATCGCAGACGATCGCAGACCTTATTGCGATCTGCGATCTGCGATCTGCGATCCGCGATCATATGGAAACCAGCCTTTAGGCTTGAAATCTACTCATTAATAATTAATAATTTACTCATTAATAATTCATAAGCCCTGTGACCTATCAATTGGTCGATAAAACATCACGTGCAGTGGTTTTATATCCGATAAAACCTCCTCCTTATTAGTATGCGACGTTTAATGTTTTTCTCGTATGCTAATTTTCCAACGTTCACAAAAGCATCATTGTTATGAACTCTCTTGACACACGCTTTTCCAGGAATGTTTTTGAAGCCGTTCAAAAAACTCGCAGCACGTGTTTTATCGGGTCTAAAACCACTCGGCTGCGCCTCGTGGTTTTAAATCCCGATAATATACTGCTGCTCGTGTTTTAAACATTACCTATTTTCCGTAGACAAAGAGAAAAAAAAACACGAAAATGGGCATGCTCATACGATCACCCCATCACTGCATCATGTCGCAGCAATTACGATTCACACTGTACACTTGACAACGTTTCCTTAAACGTGTGTATTCACCCAAAACCACAACTGAAACATTGTAATAGCGAGCGGTGATTCCAATCAATTTAGCGTAAAACGCTATGTGTGGTCTGGAAAGTGAAGTGGGGGTAATTATATCCAAGTGTGATTCCTTTTTCAACTTTCTACTGAGATCGCTTTCAATTGAGCCTCCCTTGCAGTCGTTTTTAGGGGACTCGTATTACCTCCTCCCCACGAGTCCTCTAAAATCGACTGCGTGGGAGGCTACTTTCAACGCCAATAAAGCGAAATAAATGAAACAGACCAGAAGCACAAATGCATTAGATTTGAATATCTTGTAAAGGATCAGCCTGTGAGTTTAAAAAGAACAATGGTCATTCACGAAGGTAAGATTTTCGTTGTTTCCCCTCGCGCTTATTCTCTATAATCATCGCTTGGAGCATGCGCAGCCAAGACAGAGCAGGTACCCCCAGATCAAACAGCTAGCACAAGCAATACATCAAGGGGATGATTGCTTCGAAACTTGCAAAGAGAGTGTTAAATTACCGTATTTCCTCGCAGCGCCCCTCCCTCCTCCTCAAAGGTATGTAAGGAAAGCCTGAACGTTATTTGAACTTCGCTACCACGGCATCAGTATATATAAGAAAACAGTTTCTTCTTCGTTATGTCACTTACAGTTATTTTTATCTTCGTGTGCTTGTATTTACATGGATAATGTTGTAGATTTTTTGAAGATTTAGCCAAAATGAAGTTCCAGTTCGTTGAAAGAAGACCGTTATAAGTGCCCCCTTGATTAAGCATCCTCCTTTGAAAAAGCTCCTCACTTCTTGGAATTTGGACAAAATTGTAAATAACCGCTCGGGCGCTCGTTAGAGTATGGTATTTTTTTGACTTCTTTTATGATGTCAAAGATGTTTGTAAAGAAGAAAAAGAAGTGCGGAGGAACTGATGAATTTTGGGGAAAATTTTTTGCGATTTCAAAATAACATTTTTAGATTAGAAAGTGAAAAATTCATAGATGGACACCGTAACTTCGAAGTGCTTTGCATGATGCCGACTGTACATTTTGATCCATCCAGTTCCTAAATCACATGCTGCTTCATAACAATTATACCAGACTTCCCTCGTTTGATGTGTTTTTATGAAAAAATAAACGCAATTGTACTCGTCACAAAACAGTAGTAAGTATTTTTATTAATTTTGCTACTAGGAAAGCCAGCGACACACTTAGCCATTTTATACACCGATCGCCGCGATACATACATACATGCATACATAAACTTTATTTAGACACGGTAAAAACATCAGTTACAAGATAAAAATTTAAAATTAAAACTGATTTACATGTTTGCCGTGTGGGAGTACGGGGAGGACAATTGGCGATCTATCTCATTTCTAAAATTAGTAAAAGATCCAATGGCTCTGACGTTAGATGGAAGGCTGTTCCACAAATGTGCCCCACTGTAGCACCTGCAAAACTACGTTTCAAAAAAATCGGTACGAGGCTTAGGCAGAGCCAATTTGTTGTCACTATTTCTAAGTCCATAGTCCGTGCTGAAGGGCTTAAATAGTCTAAATATGCCTTTCAGGTACTCCGGAGACTGATCATTTTTGCTTCTTCCTTCTGGTACAGAGATTATCCCATCTCAGCTTACCGCGTAGGGTGGTAGCGCTGGAATAGTAATCTGACTTTGTTATGACCCGAATGGCGCGATTTTGTAGTTTTTGCGATCGCCATCGATTGCCGGATTTTCTGGCATGTCAGATATCGGCGCGGATTAGATTCGCCGGCATTCGCCAAGTGTGCTCGTTCCCGCGATTTTCTACGGTCATTGCGGCGAATCGCCAGTAAAGCCAACCCATCAGGTTGGGCGATTTTATCACATGACTTTTCAAAACTGCCACATCGCCGCTATCGGCGAAAAAATCGCAAAATGTGTCTGCATCAATCGGTGGCGAAAATCGCAAGGCTGGCGATCAAATTCCGATCAAATTCACTGCGATCAGCGTATAAAATCGCCAGGTATGTCGCTGAAAAGACGAAAACAATAACAATTATTTGAATTCTTTAGACTGTCGCATTGCCAAGAGTGTCAGCACAAAGCGATTAGGAATGTTCATTTTAAGGGTTTGTTCTTTAATGGAGATATTTCGCCTCCTAAAACTAACAAAAGGAACTGAGTTTTCCAGTATTACGAAATTTTGAGCTTTCATTTTGCCAAAGATATCTTAACATCTAATTATAAAATTTTCTTTAAAACTAATTCGAATTTCAGAGGCAATTAAGAAGACCTTCGGTGCCGAAATGAACCTTTGCGTTCCCCTTAGATTTTAATCCCTCTTTTTTGCTAAATCAAATCATATTTCATAAAGATTTGGCAAGACTCGCCCTCGCTCAACGTGTTTTTATGGGCAATATATACAAACGACATCGGACTCATAACAAAGAGAAAATACTTTCCGGCATTATTTAGACAGCGTTGTTGCTACCATGGCAAACAAGAACAGCTGTTTAAATTCTTTAGACAGTCACATCACAGAAATTTCTTATTAATTTTTGAAAGCAGCCGATAAGGCTATCACAAGCGATAGTTTTAAGGCGCTTATGAGTTTTTTTTAGGTGAGTTTGAACAAATGTCTTATGCTTCTTTGGCCGAAGAATATAATGTGAGAACTAAAGTTGTCGCTACCTAACTGAACTGATTTTAATAAATTTCAACAATTACTTTATTAGAAGGCAATTGAGCTTTGTTGCTCTGTGGTAAATAGTCAGAATGATGCAGCCTACAGAATATTTTTTGCAAGAGCCCATAGATTGAAACGCGAGTATTTTTTTTAACCAATTCAAGGAATGGAAGATGAATCGGATATGTGTATCTTTATATGTATACAAGGCAATTAACAATCGACACTGCGCCAAAAGCCGTCATTATCACTAAAAGCGGCGTGGAACTAAAAAAAATAGCTAGTGAATAATACTGGTGATAGATAAGCGACCAAAAAAAAAAAAAAACACAAAAGTAAAAACATACATTGAATGACCTTTCTAACTCTTGCAATTGCGATCTTAAAAAAAAAGATTCCCCATTGCACAACGGATTTGCATTAAATCTTTCGTATTTATTCAGCCAGACTCACACCATGCCACAATTGTAAAAAATTACAGAATTGTAAAATGCCCTTGTTACTTTTGGTTTTTGATCTTTTTCTGCTTTTTGCTTGGCATTGTTTTGTGATATTCACTTTCTGTTTGTACGGTGAATAAATTAAAAAAAAGACTTAAGACTAAATGATTTCAACTTTTGTTCATCTCTTAAATTGATCTTCTATTTAGCAAACAATATAACCCCTAAAAAAATTAAATACACGTTTTCTTGAAAGTGAATCAACGGCACGTGGTAAAAGTTAACTGAACATTTCCAAGTAATTTACATGTTAATTACAGTATTTCAGATCCTAGCTGTTGCTCAAATCGTTGATTAAACGTTTGCCTTCCCGTAAGATCGAATAATCTAAAAATATATATATCCCCTGCGTTTCTTTGTACACGCCGGAGTGGATTTTTCACATCACTAACTGTTGACGTCAACATCTCGATGTATTTAATATCATCTTCTTCAACAAGCAACTGACCATCGAGCTCTTTATACAACGCAAATACAACAGGCCGAGTTAGTCCGTGAACCACAGTTACATTTTTTAAAGTGAACAAAAAATATAAGTCCTGATAGTTTAGTTTAAGCAACTTTGAACTGCCAATATCGGTGTTCTGTGAAAGAACTCGTTTTATTAACTCGTAGAGAGCAATCAGTGTCTTACCAGAAATTCACTCAATGTTGAGACAGCATGAATTACCTAAATTTCAGTTTATTTAATTTAAAGACTTACCTTGCCAGCTATGGACTTGATAAAAGTGCCTTTCCTCGATTTCTGTAAGTTTTTTGGCTCGGGGAGATTTGACAGAGAAATGCAGAAAATATGTTGCAGATATTATCAATATGGATATAAACAGCGAGAGAAGAAATTTTAATCTCTTCATTGTCTGTATAATTTGCGATGACGGAGCGTCGTGTTAGTCCTCTTGGTGGTTTTCGCGTTTTATAATTAAGGAAAATGCAAATAAAAACAAACAAAGAGGTGAGCAATGGGAGTCATTGATGATCCATAAATATATTATAAATACAAAATTGGCTACTGAACCAGCTACTATCGCCAGCCTGAGTCCTCAGGCTCTTTGGCCAGCGGTTAGAAGTACTTACGGGAGAGACTCCGGGGAACTGGAATTTTATTACCGCTGGATTTCTACGGTAAAACAATTCAAGCCGTTTACGGAGCAGCCAATCAATCATTTTCGAATTCTCCATGCAGAGGCTTTCCGGGGACTTCCCACTTCCGACTTCCCACTTCCGACTTCCGATTTCTGATTTCCGATTTCCAACTTCCGACTTCTGATTTCGGACTTCTGACTTCCTACAGTGACTGGAGTGATTTAAAACGTGACAGGCCAAACACGACACCTGCTGGACGCTTAATGTAGGGTTTTTTCTTAATTGAGTTATTTGTATACAATACAGCCAGCCACAAAACTTACACTACGGATACTTACACAACTAGAATACAAAGAATTTTTACCTTTCTATACATTGTTTTTCAACAGGGCTCAGTATACATACAAGAGAGAAAAGGTAGGTTACCCCTCACTGATAGAGCTCTCCGGAGTACGTTTCTGAGAGATTTTTCGCCTTTGATCAAAATGTGATAAGACTGCTCTGCTCAATGGGTCTCAATGGTGTTGACGAATTCTCGTTACAGTAGAATAGATATTAAAATTTTCAAAACAACGACACAACGTTTGAATTTGGATACTTCAGTATCCATCGTCAGTTCGATCAAGGATGTTTACAAATCATTGTGTAGGTATCCATAAAAAGCCTAGCTCGCATCCAGCAGATTGAAGTCAGAATTCGGAAGTCGAAAGTCGAAAGTCGAAAGTCGAAAGTCGAAAGTCGGAAGTCGGAATTCGGAAGTCGGAAGTCGGAAGTCCGAAGTCCGAAGTCCGAAGTCGGAGGTCGGAAGTCCGAAGTCAGAGAGTCGGAAGTCGGAAGTCCCTCCTCGGCTTTCGTACTTGAATATGGCCAAGAAATGTACAAAATTAAAAACTCACGTGCAGAACTATTGTTTTTCCTCATTAAACCAATTGTTTTGCGGAGTTGTCGTTGCGGTCGTTATTAGGTCTGCTGAACTATGGAACTCTTTGCCATTTGCCATCAGAGTTTAAATCAACCAACAATTCGTTAACTATGTTTAAAACTAATCTTCTCCAATTTTGTCTGTCTAAACGGGAAACCTACAGTCCTCTGTTTCGTTAATTGTGATTGTTTTTAATTGCCTATTGTGCACTGTTTAATTGTCTACTTTTGTAATTTATAAATTACTTCTTACCTTGAGGGAGTTAGGTCGCAACTGGGACGAAAGTTCTACTCCAGTTCTCCTGCCACATTCCCTTCCCCCCCGCCCCCGCTTACTTTTGATTTATTTTGCTGTTAGTGAATATATCTTTAATTTTGTATTATCTCTTATTATCATTGTAAAACGCGTTAGGTTTGTGTTGAGGTCGGACTCGACGGAACCAAGAAACTCATCATGGCTGTTCCGCAGCGTGTGCTAAACTGTTTTGTGCAAGTTTTTTTTAAGTTCTCTCTTAGGCAGTTAGGTAGCTCGAGGGAGATAATTTCAGCTTTTGTCTTATAGATTCCTTTATCTCTTAAGCCTCTTGGTCTGTATATATATAGTCCGCAGAGACCGGTGCAAGAAACGTGTCTTTCCATTGATGCCAGTCAGTATCCTCTGATATCGTCATTGGCTATGATCGAAGAGAGGTTAATTGCTGACAGCAGACCCTCCAAGTTGCCTTTTTATAATCGTAGACACATCTCAGGGTTTTTGGTAGGGTTTTATAAAAGTGTTAAACTGGAAAATAATGACGCTATGCTCTGTAAAAAAAAACCCAATATTTTATGGAAACAATCAGTGTCGGTTACACTGACACGGTTCGGCACGATCGTGATTACAAGGTCAAGTATGTTGTTGCCACATACAAGTGCGTTTTTTATTGAGTTGTGTCAAGAGGTGGTCGTGATGGGTTTCAATAAAGGCTAGTTGGTTAACACCCGATGCGCTGTCAATGGAATCCCAGAGGATGTCTCGCAAATTAAAGTCACCCGAAATTACCATGTTGTCGAACTGGTCACAAACTTCATGCAAAAAATTATTGAATACATCCACCCAACTTTGGTCTGCCGGATTAGGTGGCCTATAGAATAAAATCTTTGACCAGTAAGCGTAGTAATTTCGGCAAATATGATCTCAAGCTGTTGCAACTCGGTTTCCGATTCAGGTTTAAATTCTTTGACAGCTTTGAAGGAGGCTGTTTTGATTGCGATAAGAACTCCACCACCACCTCGATCAGACCGGTCTCTCCTAAATATTGTAAAGCCAGAATGCAATATTTCAGAGTTGCTAATATTTTGGTTCAACCACTCATAACGTCAGAGTTTTCAGCGTGCACCAGGTCCTGGAAGCGATGGAAGTTACACACGGATTGCCAGTTTGTTGTGCTGTCTTTGTGATAATTTTTTAAGCTTCTGGCATTCATGACGAGGCAATTCATCTTTCCAGCAGTCGAAGCAGAAACCGGTTCAGAGCTAGGATTGATTTTACCAGACCGATCAAGAGGCGAAAGGTCTGAGTTGTTGTAGTAACAAACGTGGCACATTTTCATTAAATGGCACAGTAATAAGTGTTGGCTTAACAGCCCAAAACAGAAAAATAGCAACGGCTTTCAAAGAACTCTTCGAGTGACGACCTGATTCCCTTAACAATGTCAACAATCAATCGAAGGAGCAATCGTTTTCGGGAAAACGGCAACAAAAATTGTAACAATGAAATAACGTAAAAGGAGTCCAAGACTAGCGGTACCTCCAAGACTACAGGTCGTTTGACTTTTGACCACGAGTCATCCTTCTGTCATTATATCGTTTTAGCCCGTGCGCATGCTCAAACCTCAAACCGTACCACATGGAAGACAAATGACTACATTGTCATATATATACATGGCTAACTCTCACTTAATCAGTTTAAGTCAGTAAGGTGGAACTGAGGTGCCAACGAAAGGGATCTATCTCATATAGTCTAGGGGCTGACTTTTCTCTCCCTCACTGTCTTGTCGGGGACAAGGTATTGGAAAGCAGCGCGGGACCATCTCCAGCTGGCATAACCGAACCGCGTGCCGAAATCTCGTGGTGCATTGTCATGGTACAACGCTCCAGCAAAGTGTCCAGAGGTAGCGCTGTCGGCTGTATTTTTCTCTCTTTTTTAGCCATTTTGACATTAAGGCTGTCAAGTCACCCGAGGACATCCAAGGGAAAGAAACGTTTCATTCATGTCCCTTGTCATGTCCTCGTCAAATTGTCAGGTGTCCATCTTAGAGAGGTGTTCATCTTAAACAGGTGTCCATCTTAGAGAGGTTTATATCTTAGACCTTAGAAAAGTGTCCATCTAAGAGAGGTGTCCACTTTAGAAAGGTGTCCACCCTAGACAGGTGTCCACCTTAGAGAGGTGTCCATCTTAGACACGTGTCCACCCTAGAGAGGTCTCCACTTTTAAAAAGGTGTCCACCCTAGACAGGTGTCCACCTTAGAAAGGTGTCCATCTTAGAGAGGTGCCCATCTTAAAAGGGTATCTACCTTAGACAGGTGTCCTTCTTACCATAATCACCGTACACTGCAGGTATGTACAAGTGGTTCAGTACAAAGAAATGTTCATCTTAGACAAGTGCCCACCTTAGAGAAGTATGCACCTTAGCCATCTTAGATAGGTGTCCACAGTAGATGTTTTCAGCTTAGAGAATTGTCCACTTAAGAGCCGGGGATGTCCATTTTAGAGCTGTACCCAACTTCTTTGACAGGTGTCCATCTTAGGGAGGTGTCCATCATACAAAGCTGTCCATCTTAGTGAGGTGTCCACCTTAGAAAGGTGTCCATCTTAGAGACGTGTTCATCTTAGGGAGGTGTCCATGTTAGACAAGTGCCCACCTCAAAAAGGTGTTCATCTTAGATAGGTGTCCACCTTAGAAAGGTGTCCGTATTAGAAAGGGGTCCATCTTAGGAAGGTTTCCACCTTAGAAAAGTGTCAATCTTAGGTAGGTGTCCACCTTAGAGAGGTGTCCATCTTAGAGAGGTGTCCGCCTTAGAGAGGTGTCCGCCTTAGACATGTGTTCACCTTAGAGAGGTGTCCATGTTAGAGTGTTGTCCATCATAGAAAGGTGTCCTTCTTAGAGAGGTGCCCAACTTAGATACATGTCCATCTTAGAGAGGTGTCCATCTTATACTGGTGTCTACTTTAGAGAGTTGTCCATCTTAGACAGGTGTCCATCATAGTAAGGTGTCAATCTTATATAGGTGTCCACTTTAGAAAGATGTCCATCTTAGAGAGGTATCCATCTTAGAAAGGTGTCTATCTTAGAGAGGTGTCCACCTTAGAAAGGTGTCCATCTTAGACAGGTTTCCACATTAAAAAGGTGTCCCTCTTAGACACGTGTCCACCTTAGAGAGGTGTCCACGTTAGAGTATTGTCTATCATAGAAAGGTGTCCTTCCTAGACAGGTGCCCACCTTAGACACGTGTCCATCTTAGGGAGGTGTCCATCTTATACAGGTGTTTACCTTAGAAAGTTGTCCATCTTAAACAGGTGTCCATCATAGAAAGGTGACCACCTTAGAGAGGTGTCCACTTTAGAAAGGTGTTCACCCTAGACAGGTGTCCACCTTAGACACGTGTCTATCTTAGGGAGGTGTCCATCTCATACAGGTGTCCACCTTAGAAAGTTGTCCATCTTAGACAGGTGTCCATTATAGGAAGGTGTCCATCTTAGAGAGGTGTCCACCCTAGACAGGTGTCCACCTTAGAGAGGTGTCCATCTTAGAGAGGTGTCCACTTTAGAAAGGTGTCCACCTTATAAAGTTGTCCATCTTAGACAGGTGTCCACCTGAGAGAGGTGTCCACCCTAGACACGTGTCCACCTTAGAAAGGTGTCCACCCTAGACAGGTGTCCACCTTAGAAAGGTGTCCACCTTAGAGAGGTGTCCACTTTAGAAAGGTGTCCACCCTAGACAGGTGTCCACCTTAGAAATGTGTCCATCTTATAGAGGTGTCCATTTTAAAAGGGTATCTACCTTAGACAGGTTTCCTTCTTACCACAATCACTGTATGCTGCAGGTATGTACAAGTGGTTCAGTACAAAGAAATGTTCATCTTAGACAAGTGCCCACCTTAGAGAAGTATGCACCTTAGCCATCTTAGATAGGTGTCCACAGTAGATGTTTTCAGCTTAGAGAATTATCCACCGAAGAGGGATGTCCATTTAAGAGCTGTGCCCAACTTAGGGATCTCTCCACCTTAGAGAGGTGTCTGTGTTTGGGAGAGAAGTATCTTAGAGGTGTCCATGTTAGCCTGTGTCCATCTTAGAGAGGTATCCCAGAGGTATCCACCATAGAGAAGTGTCCATCTCAGACACCTGTACATGTCTTTCTCAGAGAACAATAATAATAATAATAATAAGAAGAAGAAGAAGAAGAAGAAGAAGAAGAAGAAGAAGAAGAATGATAAGTTATTTCTGGTGCATTACATTAAATCTCAATGATCTTACAATGTACAACAATTTACGAAATACAGTATTAATGACGATAGAATGACAAGATACTAAAGTTCATAATTTATTAAATAAAAACGCTTTGAGCCTAACTTTAAAAGTCTCAACTGATGGGGCGCTCTGCACATCAAGAGGGAGACTGTTCCATAGTGCTGGTGCACAAGATGAAAAAGTGCAACCCCCATAATTCTTTAAGTCCTGAACATTGGTCTGTGCAGTCGCAGGTGGTCCTAATTTAGCAATACAACACTTAACTTCTTATTGAATAAACTCTATGTTGAAATAAGCAACTGTCTCTGTCTGTGTCCATCTTAGACAAGTGTCCACCTTAGAGAGGGAGGTGTCTACTTTAGAGAGGCACCCACCCTAAGGAGGTGCATGTGCATCTTAGCAGGGCTTGTGTGCCTTGATAAATTCTTGCCCCAACAAAGTCCACCTTAGAAAGGCACTAATTGACTTATGAGTCTGTTTTCAACAAATCAACGCACCCTTTTCAGACAGCAGTTTATGCTACTGTGATGGTCTCTCAGTTTATTAATTTGTCCATCCACAGTTTAAATATATGAATTGTATGTATTCCATTTCCAACGTCTTTGCTGCCTTTGACTTAATCACAGAGAGCCTTCAAAAGAAGGAGTGAACAGTCAATTATGTACTTGTGTCTTTAAAGATTAATGACAGTTATTGTGTGGGTAAGTTTTTAGGTTCTAGAAACGTCTTTTAATATTGTATTAGAGTGCATTTCAGGACTTACACTGTAAGACAATTAAGTCCCAATAGTTGTCATACTTGTAATTTCCTCAATGATATGTGGAAATCGTGGGTCAAAAGACAAATACTGCAAACAGGTTGGAAATTCAATTAACCTCGGTCCAAACAATACACAACAGTTGAGGGATAAATAAACCCTCCACAAATCCTCAACCAACATTCTGTGACACTGCCCAGAACCTGAACTGTGTAGTTTAGTTGGATGGGATATTTTTGCTGTGGTCCCACATATTTTAACTCCTTCATGTTGTATAAATAGCCAATTCCATAAATACAGCTTCCCTGCTGTTTTGTAAGTGACAATAAACCATGACAATGATTTATTTGGCATCCTTTCAGAATAATTCTGTGAATTTTAAGTGACTTATTCTCATGGTTGAAGTTTAGATTCCAGAAACTTCTTTTAATATTGGGTTAGAGCGTGTTTCAGTTAATTAGTTCCAATACTCAATTTCAGAATTTTCTCACAGAAGTGAAAATCATAGATGAAAACACTACTGCAAAAAGTTAAAAGATTTTGGTTAAAAAATTTTGGATTGGAAACTTCTTTTTAATAACATAGCCAGTACATCCTTTGACTAAAAAAAAAAAAACGTGTCATATTTGCATTAAATCAGCTCTCTTTGGGTGGCCAAGGTTTCTAGAAAATGTTTTGGAGATTCAACATCTTTCAAAAGAACACAACATATTCAGGTATCTCAAGGATGTTAAGCCAGCCCTGCACTCAACTTTTAACTTTGTAAACACATGTACAAAAAAGGCTTACATGAAAATTCATCGTAGATAACTAAATGGTTGGTGCATTCATTTCGGCATGCTGGACATTACAAAGAGGAATTTGAACATTCATTTCATTCTCTGAAATACTGGTCATGTGTGACATAGATTGACTTAGGCTCGATTTCCGGATGAGTGCGGGCTCATTTTCCCGAACAGCGGCTGGTAATCGAGCCTAAGATTGACTGTAAGCACAGCAAAATCTAAAGGTACAGCGCAATGAAACATGGGAGCAAAAATGTTTTAGATACAGCGCACGAGTTATAGTGCCTAAACTGGACCTAACTGCATGAAAGAGGTCCAGTTCAGAAGCTAAGTTCAAGTTCACGTTTTACCTGTACCTCTCATAGGCAATACCATGTAGTGTGCAGTTATTTGGCAGTGGTAGGAAATCTGAATGTTTTTTGAAAATGTATTAGGTGAGGCACATGGAACTGAGTTTGACTGAAAATTTTGTATATCACACCAGGGTCAAACCCTGGAGTCTTTGGGTAAGACTAAGGGCAGAATACATTAAATTTTGAAGTCTGATTGATGTAAAAAAAAACTTTCTGTGGCATCAGGAGTGACTGCAAAACCCAAATTTTCTGATCAAGTTACATATCAATTGGATGAACTATTTTATTTCCACCGAAAAACTTGCATGACTGATTTCTTGTTTCTGGTAAAGAGAAAAAAATAAAAATGACACTTTTTAAAATTTGAAGTTTTAAGAATTTATTTATGTAAACTTTATCCAGCTGGTTTGGATACACAACAACAACAACAACAACAATATTATTTATTTGGTATTCCCACATGAGTACATGGTATTACCTAAAATATCTCACTAAATTAAATAATTAAAGTCTGTCTATAATCCATACATGAATGGATATAGGCAGCTGTAAGTCTGCAAATAGTAGGATCAACATTGTTAAAAAGAAAAATAATTTTAGAATTATTGTCGAAATCATTGAAATGGGGATATTTTCTTATTATGTCTTCGAAGAACTTTGAACGTAAATTATCGTAAAGGTGGCAATGGAGTATAAAACAACAATAGAAAAAGGAATAAATGAGGTCATAGTTGTCCAAAGTGAAACTGAAGTTTGCTGCATATTAAATCATCCACGGGAACAAACCTTTAATTTCTGTGTTGTTCTAAACAAATTTCTTTAAACGTTTTCAACAGTATAAAGAGGGATCTCAGGAACATAAAATTTTTAAACAATGTTTTTAAGCACGTCAATGGGTTATGGATCTTTTTGTATGTTGACCAGTCAAGCGAACATACTTAGTGGTGTTTTGTTCAGCTTATTCTAGAGAAACCTCCCGTGGAAACCTCAGCTGTATCAACGCTTCACTTGTTTCGAGAGTCACGTTGTAGGTTGCGAAAGTTCTCGATCGCGGAACAAATGTTCCAAATCAATTCAACCGGATGTTAAAAAATTAATTAGCGCTGAGGAAACAACGGTATTCTAAACGTGCTGAAAACCACGATTGGCATTCCACCTAGTCAAATATCGTCTTCCTCGTTGATTTTACTTTTCAGTTGCGTCAATAGATCGTGGATCGATTCCATAGCGATATTCTTAGCCTGCTGAAGCCACCGTATTCCAACAGCATCAATTCTGTTTAGTTCCGCAAGGGTTGTCACGAGTAATCCTCTTAGGACTATAAACTCTCGGCTGTCTTTTGTACCGGAAAACTGGCTCACGCGGGTTTGAATGTCTGTAACACGATCCGTAATCGATTGGATTGACGAAATAGCGCCTAAGCCAAAAAATAATGCGTCAGTGTTGACGCCAGAATTCCCTTCTGAGTTTACAAAGTTTGATGCACTTCCCGCTGACGTACTTGTGTTGGTTTGAGGTGTGCTGGTTGAACTCGATGTAGAAGGAGTAACTTCCGGTAAATCGGAAAATAAAATCACGCGTTCCCTTTTTTGGTTTTGTGGCTTTTCCTGCTTCTCCCTTGAGGGGAATGTTTCTTCTCTGTTCTCTTCTGTTGAAGTTTTGAAAACATGCGTCACGTTACTTGGCTGAGGGCTAAAAGCACTTTCCATATCTTCCTCACACAACGAGCATTTGCACTCCAAAACATGTCCTCTAGAATTATACTTGCTTTGCGTGTTTCTGTTTTCTTCAAACTGCTGGTACCATGGCTTGTTCCACGCTATTTGCCACGAGGGGATTTCATAATTTGAAGAAGTAAACTGTGGTAGTCTGTCTCGCTCGCTTCCACCGGACGCCATCTTGAAAACTATTTGTGAATTTTGTGAATAAAATTGAGAATTTTGCCAGACAAGTGCGTGTTGTCGGTCTCACGGTGATTAATATTCTCGGGAAGAACAAACGGGACCCAAAGAAACAAATAAACCTTCAAACGATTTCGAGAACTTTCAAACTATCGTGACAACAGCCGCGCGAGTATTGCGATACCCAGCTGCGCGATCGGCAAAAGACAAAACAGCAGGGAGGGGACAGGGGAAACTAGGTCTTTAAATTAAGCTGAGAAAAGACGAGTATTTTTCCTATTATAATTGCAGAGGGAGATTTTCGACAATTCAAAAGCGATATTTTGAGCTTTAAGTAAGTGTTAGGAAGCAAAATCTTAAAAAATACTCGAGTTTTTAATCTGTTCTTGAAGTTGTACCTGTGGGGACCCTGACTCGTTAAAAATAGTTTCTTTTTTTGCCTGGCCACAAAGCGATTACTGTTTCTAGAACCTTCGATGAGAATGAAGGCGATTGTGTTTGCTCGGAAGATCGCAAGAGGGCTTTCGAAACTTGACTGTGTTCTCACATCGTACTGGTAGTTGTGTTTTAGTTGAATCTACCTTCAGTTTTTTGGCAAAAGGCGAATACAGATCGAGAGGCGTAAATTTAAAAGTCTGGTGCATATGGGGCGAGATTATTATTCGGTACTCGGGGTTCCTCGAAATGCCTCGTCCGAAGACATCAGGAAAGCATACAAGAGGCAGGCCTTGGTCTTTCACCCGGACAAGAATCCAAACAGTAAAGAAGCGGAGGAACAATTTAAGAAAATATCTGAGGCTTACTCAGTTTTAACGGACCCTAACAAACGACAAATATTTGACAACTACGGCGAGGAAGGGTTGAAGAACGAATGTGGCGGTTTTGGCTTTGGTTTCTTCGGCGACCCAGTGAACATATTCCGCGACGTTTTCGGTGATGATCCTGACTGTCCTTTCCAAGGTATGTTTTCAATTTTATTGCTTTGTGATGATGACTGGTTTTTTTTTTGGTAAAGATGGTTAAAGTTGGGCATAGAGTCGTTTTCTATAAGGTCCGCATAATTAGTGAGTGGTACAAATGGTTCTTCAAAAGTTACAATGTACCGAAGGGACCTTACCGAAAACCTAGTTCTAGCTCTACAAGGCGTTTAAGTTTATCGACTTTTTCTTTAAAATAGATCGTTTGAGAGTTGTGTCTGGCAACGATGTCTGGATTTGCTGTTTTAATACTAAAGGCCTCGTCATCAAAACTCCGAGTCAATATGTCGTGTGCGCTTTTCTCGAAAGTTCTATTTTTTATCCTGTTTAAGCTTATATTGTGCGAGGGTTTCGCTCTAGGTCATGCTGTTATTAGCGCCTTGCCAACTATTTTTAATTGTGAAAACTGGAGTTGAGATTTTGTAACTAAGAACTCGATAAATCACTTGTGTGTAACAGTTTGAATTGTATGCGTGCGTCGGTATCTTTTCAATGGCCGCTGGACTTTGTTGAAGCTGGTTGTCACGATGGATTTATAATCTGCGTGAAAATCATCTCTGAGTGGTAGTACGCACTTAGCAAGAATTAAGTTATTCCTTACGTATTTCGAAGGTCACCCTCCCTTTGTCTCTGTTGTTAGAGAACTTATTAACTGTTAAATTCTGACAAAGGAAATGTATGCCATTGAACTTAAAAGATAGCCCGCTTAGTCTTCTGTCCTCTACGATTCAATTTCTAAAAACACTCGGTTTTTTCAAAATTATGGTTTACCGTCTGAATCGATTTCTAAATTGATCTGACGAGTTCTTTATGATGTATATCACAAATTTGCTTTCTAAACTCGTTGCATGTTTGTCGTTTTTCATGCATATCAAATCTTTCTGGAATTTTCTACCATCGAACAATGTTTGGGCTGTTCGTTTATTTGTCTTTGCTAAACAAATTTCTTCAAATTTTGCATATCAAACGCTTTTGTTGTCGTACTTTTGAAGATGTTGGTTTCTCAAAATCCTGTGCTTTTAGAAGATTATTGCCATTTCTTTCATATTTTTGTCGAAGTGATAACATCAGCGCCCCGGGTGTGATAGTTTTGTGTTTCATGTTCGGGATTAGTACAGCTTCCCCCGCAACAAAAGTAAATTTTGTTTGTACAATGAAGTGGCAAGCTATTTCCAGTTCAACTTTAAATTATTGTTTAAGCTATGACCAGGATCTGTTAGCGAGTTGAAATAATTATTAGACGTTTTAATGAAAAGCAGTGATCCTGAAACATTGGGGGAATATTTTAACTGTGAATTTTGATGTTTTGGCTGACTTCCTTGTTCTAGAAACTTCTTTTAATTTGAGTCAGAGCACGTTTCAGCACGTGTAAGACAATTAGGTACGAGGCAATTAAGGTTTAATAATCTCCACATTTCTAATTTCTCACTGACACTAAAACCAACTTTCAAAAACAATGCTTTACCTGGATTAAAAAATTTGGTTGAAAGTCTGCTTTAAAACCACTCTGCCTATTGGTAGTCTGAATAACAGAAGTGTGGAGTTTTGAGACAGATGTACACCTGTTAGTTTGTTTTTTTCGTTTTATTTTGGACAATATTTGTAGCGTTCAATGACACTCTTTGTTTACCTGCATTGTAAGATAACTTTAACAAGGGTGATACCATCGGTATAGGGGAGAGGGAAGTAAAAAAAAATTCTAACAAGGCTCTTGTTCTGTTTTCCTTAATAGACATCATGGATGGTTTTGGCGCTGATTTTCCCCGGTTATTTTCTACATCGCGGTTTAGTTCAAGATCTGCTGGCTTTAAGCATTTTGGTGATGATGATTTTGATTTTCCCTGTCCAGATCCATTTAAAAAACAACAAGCAGTTCAAGACCCGCCAATTGAGACTCCAATCCAAGTAAGCCTCGAAGAGTTAGCAACAGGATGCACAAAAAGACTTAAAATTAGTCGTCAGGTCTTGTCACCAAGTGGAGGGGCCTCGCGCGAGGAAAAAATTCTTACAATAGACGTTAAACCAGGCTGGAAGGCAGGAACAAAAGTAACTTTTGAGCAGAGCAGCATGGAGATCAGAAACCAGGACGTATTCCTGCAGACATTATTTTTATTATTGGTGACAAACCTCACCAGTACTTTAAAAGAGATGCCGATAACAATCTTCTTTATACTACAAAAGTTGGCTTGCGTGATGCTCTTGTTGGTTGCCTGTTACAGATTCCAACAATTGACGGGAGAGTCCTAGCGATACAATTAAACGAAGTAATACAGCCAGGCACACAGAAAAGAATTCCAGGTGAAGGGCTTCCACTTCCAAAATCTCCAGGACAACGAGGAGACATGATTGTGACTTTTGATGTTGAGTTTCCGACAAATCTGTCAATGCAACAGAGGCAAGGTCTAGCCAGTTTTGTACCGTGACATGATGACATATCAAGGCCTTAAAAATTGATTCAATTCATGGTACTGTAGTAGAAACTCGGTGCTATATAATGTTGTCAATGGAGTAAACAAGTTTGAATGAAGTGCTGCTATAAGGTTATGGCCCCAGATAAGGCACAGTTGAACTGTCAAATATCAGGAATGTTTGTCTGGACATGAAGAATAAATTGTTAGATTTATCATATATTTTCAAAATAATTTTCTTTGCGTTGTGTGTTTTAATGGAACTGTATTCGTACATGTACTGTCTTTCCGGTGCATCAAAAATGATATTCTACCTTTGTCGTTCTCTGTTACACTTTAGAAGTGTTTTAATGTGTATTTCTTGTGGATTGTAGGGGTTGATTCTGTTTAAGTGTGTTTTCTGTTAACAATCAACACATTCATCAAATGTACGTATCTAATAATGATTATTGTAGAACAAAACACTTGTAAAAAATGTTTTCAACAAGTCTTTCCTTTTTTGCAGCAAATTAGTTTTTCAGTAGCAATACTTTTTTTAAAAAACTGGAAATAATTTAGGGTGTTAGTGAGGATAGTACACTGTTGTGGCAAACAGAGTAGCTTTTTTTAATTAATGCTAGTTTTGTTGAGGATTAAATTTCACGACTAAAATCCTAAAAGCGAAACTTGATTAGTTTGTTGCGATATGCAGAGAAAGACATCATAATGGCCTGGTTAGGTGTACATTGTTTCATCGTCAATGAGTGAAAAATTTCCGTCAGTAAGGTACCGGTGTGTAAAGACTTAAGAGAAGTCTCAGGCAAACATATTGAATGCTAAACTCAGGAATATTTGACGAGACTTTAATCTCTTGACCTGTGCATCTTCACAAAATGTTTCTAAAGCTGATTTGTTAAGGTTTAAATCTTAAACATTACTCTTTTTTTAATAATTGTATCTGTCAGTTTCAGTACATGATTACTCAAAACAAAATTAAGGACAAAAAGTTGGGTTTTTTTTTATTATTTATTTATTTTTTCACAAAAATCCATTTAGAGAAGTTGAGTTCTGAATTCTTGACAAATCCTCCTGTTAACCAGCTTTGGTGGAAATTTAATCCTCACTAAAATTCATGGCATGAAAATTTAATTAAGGTTGGCAACATTTTGATAAGGCAGCTTTTGCTTGCCCTAACGTAGACTGTGTGAATTTTGTTACTCAACAGGCAGAAAGTTCATTGTATAGAAATAATATATACATATATTTATCGAATTAATGTATCATGATCATAGAAAATCTCAAAAACTTCCAGGAATAGTAGACAGAATAAGCCTTGGTGCATTTTTGTGTAGCTGAGAGTGGACATTTGAGTGACAAGATGTTGGGAAAAAAAACTTTGTCTAGCAAAACTGTAAATATTGTAGTAAAAGTAAAATCTCCAGGTTTTAATTTAACAATTTCATTTTTTTTAAAGATTTTGGTTTTGTGTGATTGGGGACTTTTGAAATTTTCAGAAATGTTCATTTATTTTCCAGCTAAAAAAAGCTGTTGCACTTTGTGGCAAAAATGTGGAGTTCTCAACTTATCATGTAGTATTAGATAAGAGTTCAAGTATTGAGATGCGTGGGTACAATTTGTTGTACTTTCACAAATAAATTATGTCACAGATTGTTTTGTACAAAGAGTTTGATCATGTTTACTTTCTGCTTGAGCTACTGTTATGGGAATTACACTGGAATGGAGGTTTTCCAATTTAGCGTGAATTGTTACTTGCTGACTGATGGTCAACTCCCTCCTACAAGGGTTGGTCAGAGTCTGAAATTCTTGAAAAAGTATGGAAATCTGCAAATTAGTTTTCCAGATCTGGAGAAAGTGTGAAAAATGATGATAAAGTCTGGAGTTTTTCAAAGCCAAAAAGTGCTTAACCCTTTAAGCCCTAATGGTGATCGACATGAAATTTCTCCTTGTAATATCAATGCTTATTTAACCCCTGACAACATGAGAATTAAGGATATGATTGCCCAAGGTAAATTGTCTTGATATTTTAATAACTTCTCCCCAGAACATTTGTATGAAAAGTGTGGGGGCAAGATAAAAGAATTTGTTCTTTGATATTAGGGGTTTAATAAAGGGTTAACTCCAAAGTGAAATCCTTGTCAGCTAGTTCAATTTCATTTTAATTTTGTCCTTAGCCCAAATTTTTAATTGCAGTACCATGACAACTGTCTCTCTACCCTACCCACCAGAAATTACCATCTTGTTTGTCATTGTCTCAAAACCTTGAATCTGGGAAAAGAAAATGGTTGGAAAAAGTAAGGAAAAAGTCTTCTTTGAACCCTGCCCTTAAAGTTTAAGCTACATAACCGTATGATTGATGTTGGGTTAGGGGGAAATAAAGCGGATTGTGTGCATATCAACTCATCAAAGCTCTGTCCAGTTGGTAACGCTAATATTTACCACTGACCTTTCTGTATTGTGAGTCTATATCCAAGTTAATGCATGATATCAGTGATGTACACATCATTTATGCATAATTTGTAAGTTTAGGTGAAAAAAGTTCTAGGATTTATTCATACAACACATGATCACCCCCTCTTAGAACTCAATCCCCCATGTTATCAGCTCTAGGCTGGAAGTATATTTAAGCATTCCTCTCATGATCAATTTTGCGTTAAAAGGGTGGAATGAGAAACCATGTCATATTTGAGATTTTGCAAGGGAAATGTTCAAGAGAGTACTTTGCTGACCACGAGGAAAAAGGAAAATGTCTTATTGAAGCCTCTTTTTTTGGCTTTTTAAAAACCTTTTAATCTCTAATTTCTACACTTTCCCATTGGGATAAGTTTTGCAGGGGTGCAGCCTGGTCCTCCAAACCCTGACCTGTTGTGGAGCATAACATGTAATTTTTCAATTTGATTTTTCAGACCTGGCCTCTAGAATCCATACCCATACTCAGACCAGGCCACAATGATTAAAAGCAGAATTCCTATTTGCAGACTATAGTATAACCCATCTAGGCAGTGTGTACCATAAAAGCTCTGACTGCTTCTCTAATACGCCCCCATATAGCTCCATTTGGAGGTCATGCCCCTGTCTCTGTCAAGCACTCTCTGCCCCCATGTTAGAAAACAAAATAAATGCTTCAAAACTCAGCTGTATCATTTATTTATGGTCAGTTAGTTTATTAGGTGCTATCTTTTAGTTAGTTGGTTAGTTAGTTGGTTGGTAAAAGTTTGAAAAGGTCCATTTTAGCTTTGTTTGAAACTTGTGATTTGAAATAAGCCTTATTTATTTTCACACATTTAAGGAGGAGGGAGGGGGGGGGGGGTGGGCTGCCTCCTACCTCTTAGGCCTGAAAATAAATAAGTCCCCTGGGGGCTTAATGTCCAGCTTATATCAGGGAATCTCCCCCTCCCCCCTCCCCCACTTCCCCCTCCCCTAGTATTTTTGGCACCACCACAACAACAAAATTACGAATTCTAGTTATTTTTAAGGGTTTTTTTCAAATTGGTGATGAGGCCTCCATGGCCCACCATTACCTTTAACAAGGATTCCCCCTAGATTTAGGACCACAAACTTTGCCTTGATACAGCCAGTGGTATTTAGTCACTAACCAAACAATACAATAACTCAATGACGGAGTCTTGTTAGGTTTTATTCATCCTTAACTAAAAGCAACAACATTTCAAAAAAGAGTTTAAAATTTTATAATACCTAATGTAATTTAACACTTTTCTAACAAATCTAATTAATCCATCCTATGTTGTAAAAAGTTCACTTCTAGCTAGCTAATCTATCCTACGGCGTAAAAGTTCACTTTTTGTCTTAAAACTGTTTGATCTTGTAGTGTAGTAAAAAATTATCTTTGGCCGGTAGAGGTATGGCATGGTATGGGAAAAAGAGTGTTTTAACCTCAAGTATGCTTTTAAAGATGAGTTGAAATCATACAGTACGTTTATAAAAAATATTTATGTCAACTCTTTTTATTTTAAGTGAGCTTGATGTTTTCCAGGAATTTAGTCCTATCAATTTCTACCATTAAATTCTGTGGACATTTTGAGGGGTTACTTAGATGTAACCTGATGGTCAGGAGAGAAAAAATTGTTGGGGGGGGGGGGGGGAGTTTCAATCTGATCTGATTTTTTTCTTGTTATTACTGTCTTTTGTTTATTTTTGGGAGAAGGAAGAGCAAACTTCCCTCAGTTATCTCAGTGGCACCTCAGGTGGCGCATAGTGCATCCACAGTTAATGCCAAAAATATCCATACATCCCCCACAGTGGGACTGGAAATTCTAGGGGTTGGGGTTTGGAGCATCAAAGGCTAAAACATTTAAAGGAAAGAATGAACCTGAATTGGAATTTCCAGCTTGGCGGGGAAGGGGGGAGTTATGGATAATTTCTGGAACTATGCATTCCAGGACAAGAGTAGACAGTGCATAGCAGGTACTAGAATGGAGATAGGGAGAAGAGGAATCGGGCATACCTACAACACGCAAGGGATAGCGAAAAGGAAGCTTCCTTTCCTCTCACACATGTGCCCAATTTCCCTTCTCCCTTCCCAGGACCTACCACACAGGCTAGAGCAAGAGGGGTAAGATTGGTGGCTGGGAAAAACTATTTTTTCTTTAGTTTCATTCACTGATCTCAAGGCTTTTATTCAGCTTTGAGTCACATGTTGCAGCAAGCAAAAACCCTGAGACAAACTTGCAGATGAGATCAACAGTAACATGAAGGTCCCGTCAATGGGGTTTTAAGCCATAAAAGCTGCTGTAAAAGTTATGAACCTTAATGAATGTCCTGTTGATTGGGATTTTTATAAGCCCTTATCCACATCTCAGCCATTGAGTGCTTTGATTGTGGTTTCATTTTTCACCCATTTTGTATGTGGGAACTTCCACTTGTCCACCAATCAAGGAAGCTCGCAAAGAAATTGTCGTTGTGTAGAGGATATTGTTGACAACTTCTATCCCGTATACTTCTCCCCCTCTCCCCCCTTCCTCCCCCCCCCCCCCCCCATCCATTCCACACTGGACAATGCACTCAACTCTGTAATTTATTAGTACACTTTTACTTAAATAAATTTTTTAACATGCGTAATTTACACGTGTATTATTGTCCTTCATGGAAATGTGAGAAAAAAAAAGTGTCATGCAGTTTAAAATCTATCAACAGCAAATTTAACAATAGCCACAGGCAATACAAGAGAGACAATTTCTGGAAAATACAAGATTAGTACGTACATCTCGGTGGTTGCTCAAAATATTAAAACGTTATAGCTTTTTCTTAGAAGCTTAAACATTAGCTTGGCAGTGTATCCAATAAAATATCTCTTTGAACAGATGATAGCTGATCAGGAAAACTAATGTCATATTTGACAATCAAGTCACCTCTTTTGCTGAGATTTTTTGGCAATGGCAGCCCCTCTCCGTGGATTCTTGTGGTCGAATCTGGTCGCACAATACCACTCAATGGTAGTTTTATTTTTCGCCCATCGAGTGTGGGAACTTCCACTTGTCCACCAGTCAAGGAATCTCGCAAAGAAATTGTCGCTGTGTAGAGGAGATTGTTGCTGCTGTCTCGAGTAAACAGAGGGTGAGGTTTGTCTTTAACGATCAAAACAAGGTCGGCAGGAACAATGCCTGGTTTCCGATCTCCTTCCTTTGAGAAAGTAATCTTTGTCCCCGCTTTCCACCCTGGCTTGATATTTACCGTCAGAATTTTCTCCTCGTTCGTGAAAGTTCCACGCTCGTCATAAACTTTTCGAGTTATTTTGATCTTCTTTGGACAGCCGCTGGCGAGTTCTTCGAAGCTGACGAGTAGATCTCTTTCGATATTCGGATCTTGAACTTTTTGCTTCTTCTTTTGCGGTGCAACGCCATCAAAGTCGAACATCGAGTTGTCATTTCCACTTACCCTAAAGCCAGGTGTTCTTCTTTGCTCGTTGAAGAAACTAAAACCTCCCAGGCCGCCAATAAGATCTGCAAATTCGTCGTCACCGCCGAAGGCTCTGGCGAATGTTTCGCGTGCGTTTCCATTCGTGAAGACAAATGTTCTTGCAAATCCTGGTTGTCCGTGAAAGTGCATATTTGATCCGTTATCACCTCCAGGGACTCCATTGAGGCCTTCTTCCCCATATCTGTCGAAGATTTTTCTCTTTTCTTTATCACTGAGGACATCGTAAGCTTCCGAAATTTCCTTGAATTTGTCCTCTGCGCCAGGACTCTTGTTTTTGTCCGGGTGCCAAATCAACGCGAGTTTTCTGTAGGCTTTCTTTATCTCGTCCTCCTTGGCTGTTTTAGGGACGCCTAGAATCTTGTAGTAATCTTTTCCCATCTTCTCGTGGAGTCTATATTCCGTCGATGCGGGTAAATTTGTATCTGGAATGAACTAAACCACTTTGAAAAGGTGTGCTTATATAGCAGTATGTCTGCACGTGTCTCGAATGCCCTAGAACCTTCCATAAAATTTATCATTGAGGGAGGGGAGGGTTCTTTTCCTTTCTTTTTATAAACCTTTTAGTGGCATTATCATGGAAAAGAGTCAAATATTTTAAGTCCAAAAAGATTTTTATTATTATTTCTACACATTAAAGGAGAAAGAAAGGCGATACACCGACAAGAAGAGACGATTTTTGATGTGATAAAATTAGTACCGTCCCAGTCCCCGAGGGGAATTTTCCCTGTCAGTTTCGAGGGTTTTCCCGAAGATTCTAAAACAATCGAGAATGTTCGATTCAAAATTGGCACTGACGGCGTCACAGTTTTTTCTAGAAAACCGAAAAAACTGTATAAAAGACGTTAACTCGAACACAGCCTCGGTAAAACGCTCAGAAGTTGTTGAACAAACTTGTGAAGAAAGCAAAGGAGAACAGTTACTGAATATGTGGGGCGACGCATTCATAGATCCTTGGACCAGCAGATTTTACAGTCCTAGAAATCCTTTTGCCGTTTTCGATGGATTTTACGGAGAAAGACAGCATCCCCCTTGGGAAAACCCTGTGTATTTTCCATTTGAGAAGCCAAGAAGAGGTTCTAACCGGAAGAAAATAGGACGTGTAAAAAATCGTCCGTCAGCTGCTAATGTTGACACTGTTAATATTCCAGTTTGTTGTGAAGACAGGGAAAACCCCGCGGCGAAACCGAGGGAATTGAAAGTCAAAAAGAAGGCAAATCAGCCGTCACAACCAAAGATATCTCAGCACGAGGATGACAAGCCTATCAAGATTCAGCCACCCCAAGGCGAAGATGTTTCAAAGGACGAAGATGCTTCGGTCGAGAGCTTTGAGGAAAAATTTTACGACGCGTGCGAAGAAATAGTGGGAGAAACCGATGAACTGAATGAAGCCGACAAAACTGAGCTATCTGGTGCTAAGGGCAGAGCTTCACCAGAGAATCATACAGGCACCGATACTGAAACTGTAAAGAATTCTTTCCCGGTACAATCCGGAACGAAAACTGGCGAGGAAGAGAAACTGGACGCAATCAAGGCTCAGTTGACAACAGCAAAGGAACTTTACCCTCGAGTTCAAGCATTCAAAGGCTCGAGACAGGACAAGGAATTTTTGTACTTAGAAGAACATTTGACTCGCTGCCTTCTAGGATTAGATTTAATCAACGCTGACGGACTTGAAAATATAAAACTAACTCGTAAAACGGCTGTTAAAGAGATTTTGTCTCTTATCAATGATTTAGAAACTCGTGTCAGCAAAGACGAATAATTTTAACATAATCTGATATTTATAGATTTGAAATAAATGTTTTGCTATATTTAGGATGATTTATAATGGAACTCTGATCTTTTCTGTCATTCTTTCATTTCTGTTTTACTGTATCATGATATTAAAATAAACCTAGAATCGAGGATATTTTGGGCCGAGTTGTTTGTTGATGATGAATGTAGGTTCGTCACGCAAGGCTTTGAAAACATTGCGTTACAAGTATAAACAACCGAAGGAGTGAATTGAAAAGAACCCCGTCAGTCCAAAACCGATTGTTTTAGTATAAATTTCCAAGGGCCCTTACTTCATACACTGGTGTGTGTGTGGAGCAATAGTAATTTGAAACGTAAAACAAAAACAAAAAAAAAGGAATTGTATGATTACGTGACACGGCTCCGGCTTGTCTGTTATCAATGATTTAGAAACTCGTTTCAGCAAATTAAAGACGAATGTAATTGTAACATAATCTGATATTTATAGATTTTATATAATAAATGTTTTGCTATATTTAGGATGATTTCTAATGGAACTCTGATCTTTTCTGTCATTCTGTCATTTCTGTTTTACTGTATCATGATATTAAAATAAGCATAGAATCGAGGATATTTTGGGACGAGTTGTTCGTTGATGATGAATGCAGGTTCGTCACGCAAGGCTTTGAAAACATCGCGTTACAAGTATAAACAACCGAAGGAGTGAACTGAAAAGTACCGCGTCAGTTCAAAACCGATTGTTTTAGTATAAATTTCCAAGGGCACTTGTCTCATACACTGGTGTATTTGTGGAGCAATAGTAATTTGAGACGTAAAACAAAAAAACAAAAAAAGAAAGGAATTGTATGATTACGTGACACAGTCGGTTCACTGCCCAAGGTAAACTCAAAAGTTTATTCGTGAAATAAAAATTTTCTGCTGGGTCACCATGATCACCCTCTTAAGCCTGTTACGGGAGGTTGCCGACTGTATTTCCAGGACTTGGCAGTGTATTTGAGGGGATTTTATGGCTGAGCAATTTTGTATGAATTTTCATCGCGTCGAATGTTGTGATTTTTTTTTTGGAGGGGGGGCGGGGAGTGTTTTCTCGTCTGAGTAGCGTGGCTGTTCTTGCAAATGTTTTAGCTAAAACAGTGTTTCTTCTGCAGCTGGCTGCCACTGCTGTTTAAAAGGTTCGCTCTCTCTTCCACCCTCAACGATCTCACAATCTGCCAGCCTGACTCGAACTTGTACAAAAGTCCACACATATATAGCATAAAAAACGTCACAAAATTGGAGTCTATTAAAAAGAGTTTTATTTTTTATACAGGTCAGGTAAAATCAGGCTCGTGTTGTTGATTCTACTCTGCGTTTATCTTCATACAAAAATTAGCGATTGCTTGTTCCAAAAAATTGCCACTTCTTTGTAAAAGAAAATTCGTTTAGTTAATTATAATTTACATTTATCTACTTGCAAATATGAGCGGTTTCTTGTTCCATAACCATGAATGTTCTTACGGCGTTAATTGAAAACGTTCTGCAGGTACACTCTTTTTTTATAAGAAATTATTTTATAAAAATATCGAGGCTGAAATTTGCAAAATTTTAAGAATATGAAGTTTTGAAGTTTATTTGCCTTTCTACCCGAGGCTGAGATTTTGAAAAGAATATAATTTTGTATGTTGAAAATTTGTAAATATAATACAATTATATGTTTTTAACTAAACCGTATAAAATTCTTTTTTTCTATAAACAGCAAAACTAGCCAATAAAACGATAAAAACCTCGCTGGCTGGAGCACGTGCGCAATGTAACACGATACAGATCTGGATACCAAACACTTGTAATTTATTATTATTATTATTATTATTATTATTATTATTATTATTATTATTATTATTATTTTATTTTAAGTTATCTTAATAAATAATTAACGAATCAATAATTATTTTTGAATAGCTTTTGCAATACTGTATTTGTAATAGTCATGCAAATAAAGCTTGTTGTTGTTGTTGATACCTCAATAAATTCTAAAACTGAATATTCACAATAATATTTTCAGCCTAACATCGGCAGAAAAATAAGAATATTCAGCCTGGGCCGGAAAAACAATACTCTTCTCCAAAAAAAAAAAGAGTGTAAGCAGTGACCCAGCCAACGATACAAACAGACATCAATTTACTAATGCGCCGATCAAATCGAAACTTCAACATCCCCCCCCCCCCCCCCGGGCAAACCCCGGGCATTTGACTATTTTCTGTGCCCGGGAGTGGGGAATTTGACGGGTAAGGCCTTCCCGGGGGTGGGGAATTTGACCTTGCCTGGGTGGGGTGGGGAAACTTAAACCGGAAGTGTCAGGTTTCAAATCCCTTTTTTTTGGGGGGGGGGGGGGGGCGCCCAAGTCGCTAATAGCCATAAACACGTGTTTGGACGAGATGGAAGAGTTTAAAGGAAGAGATACAGCATTACAAAAAAAGCTTACAAGAAAAGGTCTTCAAAAGTGAGAGTGCTTAAATTATATTAATTATTCTTATAGATTTTTAGATGAGTCAAGCTGCGGCTTTGTCTCGCAGTGAATAGTGAAAGAAATAAACACTGTCGAAGGAAAAACCGCTTTGGCTTACATTGCAGAATATCCTGCTACTCAAAAAACATTTTACGTAGCCGGCCAACTAATTAATATGTATTTCTAGTTCTTTAAACGATGTAGTTTTTATGCAATGCGTCAAGCTGCGCCTTTCTCCCGCATTTGTGTCTGCAGAGGTTTTTAGAAGTCTACGTGGCCGGCTACCTCATTTTAAATATGTTATCATGTATTTCCCGTTAAAAAACCTTTGCCGTGTTTCGGAGTTAGAGAACAGCTTACACTGGCTGATTGACATTGTCCGACTTAATAAATTCAATTTCCAATTATTAGTTTCAATGTTAAAGTTGTGGTTTTTGTAGTAACTCATGACAGGAGCCGACAACGCTTGTTCTTTAGGAAGGGCATTTGACAGAGAAATCCGACGATAACGTGGGGCATTTGAACACCATTTTGGCCCGAAGGGGCGGAATTTGAACAATCCAATCTTCAAAAGTTCAAATGCCCGGGGTTTGCCCGGGGGGGATGTTGAAGTTTCGAGTTGATCGGCGCATAATAGGAGATTCCCGTGTCGTGTGCAATAGTTCCCATGCATTCAAGTCGCTTCTTCATTATTGTGTCACTCTGTGGTTACTTTGACTGAGAATGAACAATTTTGCTTGCTCTTACCTGTATTCCTTCTAATGTTTTACAGTTTTCTTGGCCACAGTTGTGCCAGACAGCATCACAGTACTCGAGTATAGACAGGACCATAGTTTGTACAAAAGGTTTGCAGCTTCCGTTTCAGCAGTCGAGCTGACTGCTAACAAGCGGCTGACTTTTATCCGTCATGTAGCCTGCAGATTTTGTGCGTTTCCTTTTTTTTATATAGAAACCCATACAGTCGGTGTTTTACTAAAAATCCATATTTTACAATCCATGTTTTACAAATCCAGTCCGTGTTTTATAAAATCCAATCCACTCGATAATAGGCCATTTTCATGATGGCGTCATTTTACTACAACTACCAGAATTCATTTCGATTTCGTTTTTAAATTCGAATTTTTTAATCCCAGTGGACAGCAAAGAACAATAGCTCTAATTAGCATGAGAAAAGAAAAACCAGAAGGATTCTGGTAGTTGTAGTAAAATGACGCCAAAGTGAAAATGTCCTATTAACAATATACCACACCCTACAAATCTAGTTTTGTTGTTGTTGTTTTTTTTCCCAAGCACGCACCCAAAAATTTAAGATGGTGAGACAAGTCACTATTGAGCAGTCAGTCTCTTGACCTTGGTTCCTTGTTATGGTTTTCTGATAAGTACAACACTGTGTTCTTCTCGGACCTTAGCCTGCGAACGCATGCGCAGACGTATTTCCGGCTGTCGCTTCACTCCGCCGGCGGAGTGAAGCGACAGCCGGGTTCGCAGGCTACTCGGACCTGGGTTTGATAAGACGTCTCCACATAACAGTAATGTGTTAGCTAGTAACAGGTCATTCGTTAGTCTAAAGAGACTCGACGAAATACTCTACAATGGTTGCTGTTGCTCGTCACTGATGGGGTATCCTTTGCGATCGCGGTTTGTTGAAGCAGTTGTTATGTAATGCAAACTACGGTCAAACTAGAAACTACAAACAAACTACAGCTTTTTGTCGTCAATTCGGGCTGTTTGAGCTTAACTGAGATTTTCTGTGCAATCAGTCACTGCTTCTCGACGATATATCAGCATCTCGGCAAGATGTCCGTGTTCTTGTTGACCTTGACGTTGTCGTTGTCCGTCAATAAAACTGACGACTTCGTATTGGTACTGCGGCACGAATGTTCAATCTCCCAAGTCTAAGGCGTCAGGAATGCCATCCATGAGCACTATTTTAAACGAGATAACAAGATTTATAATAAACTGGGCCTAAAACGATGACCTTTCGGTTAAAGTTAGAAAAGTGCTGTTATTTGTCGTCTGGGCGTATGCAAAGTACCCGGATGAAATCCTGGCTAATCTAAAGGCGTCAGAGAAAACTTCTCTCTATAGAAGGAGGCGGCGTGGCCTAGTGATTAGGGCGCCGGACTTCAAATCCGGCGGAAGACCCGGGTTCAAGTCCCGCTCTAACCACTTGGATTTGTTTCACGGAAGCCCCGTCTTCAAATCCAAAGACACGCTTGGGGTGAATAGCAAACTGGTTTGTCTCCCACCAGTAAGGATTTTTAACATATGTTATGTTCAGTTTGTATATTTATTTCACTGATTTATAGTGTACCCAATTAGCACTATAGTGCAACACTTGGTTAAAGCAGGAGTTTAAGTAAGCTATCAGAGGAGGTAACTTACTGAAATCACTATCCGTATCGCTGTCAACATCACCATCTCCGTCATCATCATCGACGATGCTACCGCTGCCGTCCTCACCGTGGCCATCGTAATTGTCATCGTCCCCATCGTCGCCGTCCCTAACGCCACTGCTGTTGTTATCTCCACCAATGTTGTCATCTCCATCCGTTTCGCCTTCCTCCTCACCATTATTGAATCTTATCATCAACGTCAATAACATCGTTATGTTATTTTCCCGTGTCAGCACCATAATGAAGATCATGATGTGTTTCCTTTGCTAAAATATTAGTACCACTTCAGAGACTGCTTACACCTAAGAGTAAAAGAAAATAGAAAGCCTCTAACAAGTTCACGTTATGCAAGTAACTGTTAAAAGAATTGTGAAAATATGTAAGGGAAGTGGTCAAAACTACCATGGACCCAACAAACCACAAAATAGATGGTGGTCTCTGCCAAGTTCTTCAGGTATAGGGACTGACCTTTTCAGTTGTATTTACGTGTGCAGATATTTACAACGAGTTACAAAATTATTGCACTCGGTTACTCCAACTACAATCGTTTCGACGATTTTATTGGAGCCAGACTTAGGCAGGTGATGTATAATTCGAACACGAGAGAAAGTGTACATCTTATTTAAATTACTTCAATTAACAATTTCGGTTATAGAAGCCAACTTGAAACCAGTTGTTTTAAACGCACAAACAAGGGGTAAGGGTGATGGCATCATTGGCTGAAAATCAAGGAAAAGTTCATTTCTTACCTGATAGTTGCTGTAGTGAACCGGTCCTCGTGTAGAGTAAAACACCAACACGTTATTGTCATATTTCCTCGCTTTCTGAAGCGTGGGGCCGCCGGTAGGCACAGAAGAATCCGATCACGTCTAGACATCCCCCTGACAACGACGTAGCATCAATAATGAATAGCCTTGGAGATCTAGTTTCCAAAACAGGTTAATTTCGCTGTGGTTGAAGTAAAAACTGGCTGGCCTAACGGTCCTAACGGCAATACCACGACAACAAATGTTTCGTTTGAGCACAGGCCGGACAGCTGTGCTGTCGAGCGGAGGTTGACAGAGTGGGAAGATATATGTTTTCAGCGGCGTCAATCACGAAAAAGTATTAATCACGAGATGCCCCTAATGGAATTTTTGCGGGATGCTTAATGTGGCTTCATTTATTCTCATTGTATGCTTCGCAGATTCAGAATGAATAAATCAAATGATGATTTGACGTCACACAGGTAGGGATGAGGGGGTCCCCTCCCTCGTGATATACGCGCCGGTAATAGATTTTGATTGGGCCGTTTTTGTTGAAGACAATCAGAACGATAGATTCCTTCTAGGAGAGAGCGGAGCCCAACTTTAGACATGGTCTGCCCTCAGGGCATCCCGCGTAACAAACTGTTAGCGAAGGAAACTGACAGGTATAAACGTAATAGTTTGGTTCTTATTCCAAGATCATTATCAAACAATGCGTTGAGCCACAGTGAATATTAATGACCTAATAAATATAATGGCCGGAAATTAACAAGTGGTCGACGTAATATATCAAACACGAGAAGGTGTGTTTCATCAGATATCCAAACACTGAGAAGAAAGTTGAAAAAATGAGGCGCGGCCGAGTTTTTTAAACGACTTCGAGAAAAGAATGTAAACAACAATACAACAAGGCTCAAAACTACAAAATATTGAAATTATAAGCAAGCTCTTTGGCAGCTTTATGCCAAAATTTAGCGTAGGTAAGGTTGCACTTCTTAATTAGTAAGAATTCTTCTTGTTACTACAAGCAAAAACAGTAACATTGTTTTAGATAGTTTGATGCAAATGTGAATTGAAGCTGGCAATAATAGCACTGCCGTTAATACACTTAAGTAAATTATTCAAATTGAAGAGGAATTTAAACGCCTCGCAACTGTGGAGGTGTTGAAACATAGCAGAATTGCAATCGGAGCTATGTTCATCTAAGGTAATTTCAAACATCTATCGCTCTTTCCAATATATTCCGCATTGCAAACTGGGTTCGTCAGTTTATAAATTACGTGAGACTTAAGATAGAAAGGGGTAGGGTCTTTGTTACAACAAAATTGTGAAAGTTTCTTAGTCTTACAGAAAATTTTGAAACGAACGGGCTCTCTAAAACAGCGCTGGAGTCAGGGTTAGATGAACTCAGTACATTCAGAACCACTACTTTTAAAACGCCTAATGGGATTAGATGCTACATGTTTGGGAAAACCATTCCAAGACAGGAAAGTTTAAATGGTTGATATTTGTTTCTGAGAAAATCGTTTTTGCAAAAACGAGAAGCGCGATGGAAAAAGGCTCTAGCCCAACGCGTTTTGCGGGGCCACTGTTGATAGCTAGTGCAAGAGACATACTGACCGGTGTTTGTATCTTTCCTGTAAATGTCCGCAGTGGTGTTATACAATAAAAATAGACTCTTTCCAAAGTAAAAGTTTTAAAGTTGTTTTTATTAAATTTGGTCCTTATTCGGATACTTTAATCATTAAACGATATTTCATTGCTGATTATTACTCTCAAATATTGCGGTTTGAATAACAATAATTTTAGTGTGTAGTTATTCCATTTACTTGTGTTTAATTAAGAGAATTAAGGTGAACCGTGTAATGAAAGTCACCAACAAGAGACACTTTTCCTTCTTAGCTGGACTTCTTGGAACTGTTCAGATTATCCTTAAATATGCTTTACAAGTGACACAGTTGAAACCGTGTTAGTCATATCTTTCAACGCAATAGTTTGTTGTAAACATAATTTTAGTTATGCTGATCAAAAGTTGTTTTCTCCTGGTACCAATTCAATGTGAAGCAAAAGTTTGTTTTGAAGTCTTGTTTTGCAGTGTTTCCTCGGAAACCGTACCAATGAATAGTTACGCCCAAATTGGTTTTTAAAAAGTAACAATAGGTTGTTTATGCCTTGTCAACACACATTTTCTAAGTTTCTTCCTTTAGTTATCTTGCTTCCAGGGCATGACTGGAAATAACTTGCTTATTCGTTTTTGGTAGTTTTTGGTGTAATTCCGTCGTGTTTCGGGTTGAATTTGTACCAGTTAACTTTTACCCTTAATGACCTTTAATCCTTAGAAATTACTACGGAAATACCTATTGTACCAGATCTGTTGTACCAATACGTACTGTACTTTTAATTAAAGCTATACGAGGTTGTAAGCGCGTGGCAAGTTAATTTATGGAAAAGGCGAAACCATGATTCGGACAAGAAGGTTGTGTTCTATTTTAAGTTTCCGTTGTAAAGTGTTGTTATGTAATTTCATTTAATGTTTGATTTCTCTTGTATTTAGCCAAGAACGTTCATTTGTAAAAAGATGAAAATGTTCCTTGTAATTTTTATATTGATCTCTTCGCTTTGTTTTGTCCAGGTCGTTTGGCGGTGACATTGAAAATTGAAGAAGAAAGTCATTTCGCTCACTGAAAGTTACTCGAAGGAAAATATGTAAATTGTTTTGGTGCGCAAGCGTACTTTCGCTTAAGAACTACTGCGCAAGGCATTACGTTAGCCTAAATTTATGATTGATGAGATTTTGACAGCTGATTGACAGTTCCCGCCAAATCCCGCTTGGACGATATAAAAGCGATGAGATTAATCTGTTCTTGGCCTTTACATCTTGATCTTGTCAGAAGAAGTTCGTTAGTGTGATCAATAAATAATGTCAAGGACTTGAAGACGTGGTTGTACTTATTGAAGCCTTATAACACGTAGAAATAATAGTACAACAGTGGATGTTCTATCAAGAGAAATGTCCAGGAAATGAACGTTATCGTCCTCAAACTTGTCCACAGTAAAACGGAGAATCAGATTACTGTGAAAGCTAGTTGGCTCACATAACTAGCATGGAAATAATCAGGTTTGGCCAGAATTAACGTGTTGTCGACATACCGCCCGTAGAATTTTACAAGGCCATTATCAATCATTTTACGAACAATAACATTTTCGAGTTCCGTCATTATGACGTTGACTAACACTGGACCTAAAGAGGAACCCATAGACACACCATCGATTGCTCGTAAAGAACCGAGTTAAAGTTAAATGCTGTCTTTTGGCAACAATCCTTGATAACTTTCTTGAGTGTTCTCATTCTTAATTTAGTGTCAATTAGTTTGTCGACATAGACTCTTGGACAGAATAATTTGGATGACTTTATCCAGAGGTACACTTTTAGGAAATAAAGATTCGGCATCAAGGGAGACCAAACGGTGACCCTCAGATCGAAAAGCTCGATCTTCGCGAATTCGGTGGACAGCGTCAAACGCACTTCTGAAACAAAGTAAATTCATTGCGAGTTAAAGGATTAAGCAATTGACATAAGAACTTTCCGACACCATAATATGGAGTATTAATAGTACTAGTAGGCCCGTAGCAAGGCTAGAATAACTAGGGGGGGCCGAGCAAAATGGTTAAACAAAACTACTCTTCCCCCCCCCCCCCGGGCCCGTCACCCCAGAAAAACAGACAGATTAGGGAGTTTAAGATGCAACGAAAACATAAAAAAAAGCAGTAGATTTAGTAAGCAAATCAATAACTTTGCACCTGCGTCACACTTTTTGGTACATTTCTTTGCCGTTTTTTTTACGCGGACTACCACGTGAAATTTCCTAATTTCACGTTTGAAGGAGGACGTAAACAAACGAGGGCAAAGTTTTCTTTCTCTTTGTAAATTTGGAATCGGGCAGTGAGAATCCGACTGCAGGAAAATTTTGCTCTTGAGAGGAAGTATTTGTGTGGCTTTCGACAACGCGCGAATACTAAATTGTTATAAACTAAGGGCATTTATATTGCTATCAATGAGCGGATGTCTTAAAAAACAAGTAGTTTATTTCAACAGCTTTCACGGTTTGAGATTGGTTGATTTGGATCCATTTTGGTCTTATTTCCGATTCACAAGGTAGGAGTGCCTTCGTTGCCGTTGTATATAAAAACAAACTGTTAGCTAAAGAAACTGACAGGTAGTAAACAAATTATTAAAGGTTGTGAAAAGGCACTTGCAGCATCAGAGTTCTAGACTGATTGATCAGTGCACATTAATCTGTTTTAATTATCTTTTTTGGCATATTGTTTTTCAACTTCCAAAAATTCTGGGGGGGCTCAAGCCCCCCCCTGCCCCTTCCCCTGCTACGGGCCTGACTAGTGTCAAACTGTTTATGTGTTTTAGGTAGGCCATGAGCACGACCAATAGCTGCGGATTTCAATCTCATTTTTCGGTCTTTTCTAGCTTAGAAATTTCACCGCGATTATACATAGTATTAAGGAATCGCTGAATTGTGGAAAGTCGTACTAATGTAGGATCAGTAGAAATTCTCTTGAATTTAGTTATGTCCGCAAAAATAGATTGGACAGCGTTAATATAATTATCCTCGTTGATATTAACTACAACTGGCCATTGCTTTGTACGGTTTCAAAATAACACATTGCTTACGCAAATTATGGATGATTTTCAAAGGTTTACCGTCAGTGACATATTGTCTATCGCCAGTGTCAATACAACTGTAAGTGAAGGAACGAAGTGCAGCTTTAACCCTCTCTCTCTTGAAATAGCTGTCCTTACACTAACATTGGGCTTTAAAGTCTGATCCCAAAAGTCCTCGGCGATGACAATCATCTCTTGCTCATATGAGTGGTTGGATAGCTAAGCCGTGTTTCAATCCAAACTTCAGAATTGCTAATTCATCATCCTTAAGTTGTCTACCGGACAAATTCATGATAAGTTCATAGGAATTCTGGTGGATACCATCCTTAAATAATCCGTTTCTGAACTAGGGGATTGTTGAGTTTGATCACATGGCGTTGTTTGACTTTCGCTGATTCGAAGTCAGTACAATCTTGAGACGACGCACGAAGAATCTGGTAATGGTGCATTTCAGCAATTAATTAAGGGTGTGGTATTCTGCAAGGAGGCTTCTCGTGTGGAAACCAAATCAGTGAGATCTTTTATCGTACGATTCTTGTCATCAATGGCTTCTTTCAACAGGCGGAGAAGAAGCTGGCGTTGTAACTTGAAGTCTTTCTTTTGATGTTTTTCCAGAAATTGAACTTAGGAAAGACGCTGTTGTGTTGGCAATCATGAAGGAACTGAAGATCCAGCCTAATAAGTTCAACGCATTGTTTTCTTTTAACGTTTGATAATGGTCTTGGAAAAAGAACCGAAATATTACTTTTATATCTTGTTGTTTTCTCCTCTTGCCTAAACTTAAATCTTAATTAAGTTAACAAGATGTTGTTCGGAGTAGTTTTACTGCTGCACTTCACATGTCTTCGATTGAAGGTTCTGAGGCATATTAAGCACGGTTAAGACTTGGGGTGCTCACCATTTACGCAAACCACCCAGATGGAAATTTTCGGCATAAATACGAAATGATTTAGCTTGTTTTAACAGAAGATGGATAACATGCAAAATGTATTAAAATCAGCGGTAAATCCCAAAAGGAGTAATAAAAATGCATCACTTTGACCAGAAGGCCATAATTTCAGAGGTACTCCAAATGGAATGATGCGTACCATTTGATTTTCCAACTGGAATTTCCGTGTTTTCCATGTAAATGGTAAGCACCCTCGGTTCAGTTGTTTTATTAAGGACGGTTCCTCCTTTTGCTACTGCGCATATGTTCTGCGCATCTCAGGGTGGTCCGTGAAACTCAGGCGGCGCCTGCTAAAACAAAGAGATTTTTGCGCGGTTTATAACTACGCGGAAAGAGAAGTTCTTGGCAAGGATTATTGGAATCCGAAATGGAAATAAGGGGTAATCACGCATTTTTCAGAAATAACAAACTTTTAATTTGGCAAAAGATTCCATATATTACTTTGTATTTAAACGCCTTTCAGAATCATTGTTGCTTAATTAGTATCTCTGAAGAATGTATGGTAACCCCGATTTTCTTTTTGAATTCAAGAGGTCCCTGCTTTAAAGACTAGGGGAGCAAAGATGGCGCAGTGGTGAGAGCACTTGCCTCCCACCAATGTGGTCCGGGTTCTCCGGTTTTCCTTCCTCTACAAAAACCAACATCTTCAAATTCCTATTCGACCCGGAACGAGCAGACACCTTTGAACGAGTTGCTTGAGCTCTTTGGTGCTTCGTGGGTAAATAAAGTACATTTACATTTTTTACTGCATAGTGATTAGCCGTGCAAAATAGCTGTCGCGGTATCTTTTCGGACTCCGCACTTGCCGGTTCACAAACTGAAGAGGACTGTATCTTTCCTTATCTGAAGATATATTTTAACATTCCAACAATCTGACAATCTCTGATCCAATCTACAAGTCACTATCTTCTATTCGCGATTTACAGTTCCGCCTGTCACAATCCGTTCTTACTCGATCTCACCTTACATTGTACTAAGATTTACCAGGTTCTATTTCCGCAACAAGTATTTTCCCTACAATCACGAGCACAGTAAAATCCCAAGCCTGCTATTGTAATGCTCCTAATTTAATTTCTGTTACACAATTGCACTCTTTTCTCTTCCTTATTTATCTTAATAGATGCGTGTAGTTACATCATTGTCATGCAGTACTTTAACTTCGGATTTTGCCAGTTTACAATTGTCAATCTGCTTTGTCCACTTAATATTGCTACTTAAAGGGACAGCACCACGATATTTTTAGCAACACATTGAAAATCGGAAAGACGCTATTGGGTTGATAGCAGCCAAGATATAATGACGAAATGCCATTAAAAGACTATCAGAATGCAAAGAAACTACCCACGAATATTTTCGCCGGCAGATGACCAAGATACCCGGGCAAGATAGCGAGGGGTTCAAATTTGAAAACGTCTGGCGGACGTTTTCAAATTTTAAAAGAAGCAGAGACCGATACAACGTAGAATTACGGTTTAAAGGTTACTATATTTCGGCTGGCCAAACCAGCCTTCTTCAGGTATAATGAAAATTTACATTGGGACATACGCTTATATAGCTGACAAACATTTGCGCAATAGCGGAACTACGTTAAACTAAATTGATTGACAGTATAAAATATGAAGCAAATGAAATAATAATAACAAAGAATAAAAAATAATAAAAGGAAAAAAGCTAGTACATATCTTCGCGAATATTAAGGCCATGTGGAGAAAGTGTTCTGCCTTTTGAGATTAAAAAGGCTTCCCTGGCCTTACGTATTGAGTCTAGGTTAGAGTAGACTTTTTCTATGAGGATTAATTGCATGTCGTTAGCGGTGTGGTTAGGAGCGGTGAGGAAGTGTTCTGCGGCTGTGGTGGGTTTAGATTTAGTGTCAGGGTTATCTATGGTGCGGCGGTGTTCATTAAAGCGGTCTTTTAAGCGTCGCTGTTGTAACTGATAAAAGAAGCAGAGACCGATACAACGTAGAATTACGGTTTAAAGGTTACTATATTTCGGCTGGCCAAACCAGCCTTCTTCAGGTATAATGAAAATTTACATTGGGACACACGCTTATATAGTTGACGAATATTTGCGCAATAGCGGAACTACGTAAAACTAAATTGATTGACAGTAAATATGAAGCAAATGAAATAATAGTAACAAAAAATTAAAAATAATAAAAGGAAAAAGCTAGTACATTTCTTCGCGAATATTAAGGCCATGTTCTGCCTTTTGAGATTAAAAAGGCTTCCCTGGCCTTACGGATTGAGTCTCGGTTAGAGTAGACTTTTTCTATGGGGATTAATTGCATGTCGTTAGCGGTGTGGTTAGGAGCGGTGACGCACTAAAATCGCTGGTTGTACTTTATTTTGGTTCAACCTTTCGTCTTAGAATCACTGTTAATATTTCTTTAATTAGCGATTGAGAAATTAATTAACGCAGTGTTCAAAGTTTAAATTTAGTGAATTTTGGACAAAAATCATGATATTTCCCATCGATCTCCCATGATACTGCTCGCGTTTAACTGACATGCGATATATTTCGTGACATTATTCATTCACTATCATGCAATATTTAAGTCACGCACATCAGTGCCTCTTTTCCGACATATTGTGAGTATCATTGTAAATCATGGTAGTATAGTAAGTAGTACAGATATTGTAAGTATTGTTGGCACTGTAAGTATTGTAGGCATAGTAGCTAGGTATTGTAAGTATGTAAGTATTGAAAGTACATGTATATTAAGCATTGTCAGGAGCCTGGCGTTGTTAGTATCGTAAGTAGCTTAGGCACTGTAAGTATTGTGAGCATTGTAAGTATTGTTCTTTTTTCAGGTTATTAAGTATTGTTATTATTGAAGTACCATAAATATTGTAAGTAGTGTTCAGTATAGCCTGCGAACGCAGACGTATTTCCGACTGTCGCTTTTTTCGGCGGGGTGAAGCGACAGCCGGAAATACGTCTGCGTTCGCAGGCTATGTTCAGTATTGTAAGTACTGTATTGAATTCTGTGTCGTGTAAGGCTAATAAAAAGTGTACAAAAAAAATGATGCCATCCACAGTGTTCTAGCTCGTGATGAAGGCAGCAGTGCGATGCTGAAACATCCTTTTAAAACAATTAACGATTTTATCTTCATGGGGGGCAGCCCGACTACAAATGCACTACTTTTAAGAACTTAGCCGTTGTTTTTGGAAGGAAATTCGAGGGGAGGCGGGGGGGGAGGGAGAGGAGCTAAATTAGTGTGCTGTGTGGCTGAATTTGGCTGGAGTCTCGACATTAATATCGTAGTCTATTCCTAAATCATCATCCTTTGATTTTTTTTTACCCGGTGACCAATCCCATTCCCAGTTATTTATATAATCCCATTTTATTTTTCAGTAAAAAAGGAACTCCCTGTTTCCGTTTGGCCTCCTTAGGACCCCCTTTCTTCCAACTCAGGAGAAGAAGAAAGACGCGAGAGAGAGAAAAAAAGCTTTTTCAGATAATACGTTATTCTGAGCCTGTTTCTCAAAATTCCCAGAGAGTGTTTGGGCTCGGGAATTTTATTTCAAATTTATTTTCTATCGATTTATGGAAGTCGTTCCACTCGAACTACCCCGCTGTGCTGGTTTTAAGTTTTTAACGTTTCAGCTTTCATAGTTTTAGATAAAATCATTTTTTTTTTGCTAATGAACATTGTCGCTACGTATACAGTTCTTTGGGGGCCCGACGGAAGTTTAATTTTGGGAACGCATACCAGATGTTTTTGATGACGTTTAACCCTTGGGCTAAACTTTATTTTTAAAAACTCTATATTATAAAATATCATTTCCATCTGTGAATTGTTTTAGAACCGGACGCGATATGAGTGACGACAGAGGCTTTTTCAAAGAATCCTCACACAATCTCAAAATAGACTTGAAATAATCAGCCAGCTGATCACAAGCAAGTGAGTTTGCAAAATTGTAGTTATAGCTTCGCTCAAGACTCGCACCCATCCAATCTTTTATGCATTTACTCAGAAATTGCCGCCCAATATATGTTCAATATTTGTTTATTTCCCACTACACGGAAATAGTTTGCTGGACTGCTTGCAGACTCCCTTATCTCTTGAGATCTGTCCAGGGTTAATCGATCCGCCGAGGAATCCTCGTCGTCCCAATGTTTCGCTGCGTGTTACCGCTACACAAACTTCGAGAGATCTAGAAAGAAACAGACTGCAGGCAGAATAGTCTGCTCTTCTTGTTTTGAGAGTCAGCTTTTCAAAAGCAGTGCACAGCTGACGACCTCTTGGCCAAGAACAACAGGAGTAAAACAGAATTAACAGCATCGCAGTATAGTTAACCTTTATTGACCTTTATACATTCAGCACGAGGATTTCAGTTCCAATTACCGTAAATCTATATACGGCTGTAGATAAACAAACAAACAAACAAACAAACAAAATTACAAACTCCCAGGTGAACATATTAAACTTGCTAAATCTTAGCAAATCTATCATTTAGAACATCAACATACTTAAACTTTGGGAGTGTGAAACATCGACATTATTTGACAAATGTAGCCGTCGAAAGAGCAGAAGACTGTTCACGAGAGTGGAGGTTGGACTGAGAGCCAGCGGTGGGTGGAGGGGAAGACCCCAGAGCGCGCGGCACTCACATTTAGAGCTATGCAGGAACTTGTTGATTTTCATTTTCCAAAAATTGGAAGTTCTTGTCAATCAGAAATGTCCAAATATTTACCTTTTTATCAGCTTTCTAATTTGTCTCCATTCTCCGTTAGCTTTTTTCTTGGAAAGCAAAAGCTCCGGTTCAGAACAGAGTTGTCCTAATTAGTCTCAGCATGCGCCACTGAGGCAGTAAATTCCGCGAAAAGATCACGCGTTTCCGAGAAATCAAACACGCGTGACATTGCGTGCTCATTGCCTAGCTACGCTCCATAGAGTCATAATATTCTCCGGAAGTCAAATGCAAAAGAGATGATATTTTTGTCTTCGATTAGCGGGAGTGTAAGTTGATTGCATTTTGTCCAGATAAAATAAGACGTAAAACTTTGAAATTTTTCAGAAATCTTTGCCACAGAAATCCTCTTTGTGGTTTGGAAAGCCTAAAACGTAATTTTAATAAACAGTTTGTGCTCGCCGTTTATGTGGACCGGATGCCAAAAATAACCCGAGGTGACGAAGTTCAGTGGGATGGTTTTTATCGGTGGTGTGGGGTTATTGAAAAGGAAATCTTAGACCAATTTCAAAAACTACAGATGAATTTCCACACAAACGGAAATTGTAACTATTAGTAGAAGCATAAGCTGAACTTAACCTTCTTTTAAATTGCCTTAAAATAACATTAAAGACCCCTGGGTTTCTTGTAAACAAATATTTGATCAAAGCATCCTTTTGATCAACTTCCTGTCTTCGTCAACAAATCATCACACGGTTTGGGCAGATTTAACGCGCGTTCGTCTTGCGGAAGACGTTATGAAAGTTCCACCGATTTTATCCCAATAAACATCCGCTTCATAGCTTTTCCCTCATGCATGCACTGCGCACATAAAGAACCATTGTTCAGGCGTTTCAAAACAGGAAATCATTCATACTTCTGCTCACTTTAACTCCCGTTAGTAACTTTTTGGGATTTCGAAACGATTTTAATTATATCCGAGATTACTTTGGATCAAAGTGAAATGCGTGGGCAGTGTATAGAACATAAAAATGGCAGTGTTCAAAACACAAAGAAAGTTAGTAACCGCTCAACCTGTTTACTATATTTAATATACACGTTGGGTAACCTAAGCAACTGGATGTCTTACTCCGTTTAATCTTCAAAAATATCGAAATCTCTGGAAAACCTTTATGGATATTTTTTTACTAGGTGAAGTAGTCTTCAGTCGGCTAAACTGTTCGTCTCACTTTTCCCAAATCATTTACAGTTTTATTGGATTGATGCCTTTACAGTATAATACAAATTACATATAATACAAATTATATATCCATGAATTTTCCTATACGCTTGTATTTACAAAAACGCGATTATGCAACATTTGCGCTTACAAGGCAACTGAGAATTATAATTTCAATCTGTTAACAGTTATCATTGTGGGCTCAGTACTCCGGCCCAATTCGCGGGTATTTGGGAAACACTACAGCGAAAAAATTGTAAAATAATATTTCGAGCTTCCCGTTATCCAGTATTTTTTAAACCTTTCCTAGTCATGATGCCACAAGATATGACGCCACAGGAATGAGGAAGTCTTAACATTTGACTGACAACAAGCGCTGTATGTAATTTTTTTTTTATCAACACAGACTCAACTGTCATAGCAAAAATCCCCCGATTCGGGGGTGCTTCTAGTTAAAACACCTCTTCGGTGGAGTTCCCGTTTTCTTTTGGAATCTTGATGTTGTGTTCTAGAATCTACAATCGGGTACACGACTTGTAAATGAGGCGCGTGAATTGGTAACGCCACTCCAAGATCGGGTTCGTTTCCCGGAAAATTCGTCGGCAGGCCAGCTTGCGAGTGAGACGGTGGATCAATCACCGTTCCTTCACTTCTCTCTCGCCTTATTGCCGACTCTTTGTCCTTTTTTTCTCGCTCAAAAGCATTCTTATACAAGTCAACTTCACGCGTAAGTGATGATATCATTTCTTGACAGTCTGAGATTTGATCAGTCAGAACGGACACCTTGGTCTCCGCTGTTTCTTTATCGTTCTTTTCCTTCTGGAAATCATTTTCGTAAATATTTAGCTGTTCGATGTAAAGTTCTAAGTCGGTGCTTGAAGAATTATCTTTACCGAGCGCTTCCGCTAGCCTCAGTATCTCGGACTCCAGCACTGTTTTATGTTCCTCAAGCGATGTTATTTGGGCTCGTGACTCGCGTAAACTTTCCTCGAGCGCGTTAATTTTTTTCTCAAGATCCGCTGTGGTGTTGTTGCTTATGCTTAAACTAACGAGGGAATTAGAATTTGCGAAGGAGTCTGATCCGCTCCCTGCTGTCTGTTGCTCCCCAAGTCTTCTTCTCAAATCATAACATTCTTCTTTTAACTTCCTTGATAATTTGCGTTCGTTCTCAAGCTCCGTGTTCAAACGCCGCTTATCTCTCAACAGTTCCAGAACATACGCGTTTGTCCTCTCTAATTCAACCTCAATTCGATTTTCTTTCTCACCTTTGTGCATCTCGATTCGTTGTAATTTTTCCTTCGTACGTCCTCCCGCGATTTGATCTAACTCATCTTCGCTGGACCTTCGCCTGTCACCCACTTCGCATAAATGATGACTTTTATAACTTGAACTGCGGAAGTCTTTAGTCACGTGACAGGAATATGTGCCTGGCAGTTCAAAGCTACCATGCATAATTCTAAGAATTATTCTATCTACAATCTTTCGCTGCCTTGAATAATTTAGAGCCCAGCTGGGGTTCCAAACTGCTTAAGATAAGTTTAAGCGACGTTTGAATCACCAGAAAAAATATCTGATGCTACCGGTTGCAGCTTTCTAAAAATTTTTTTACGGGAAGCTTGAGCCCTCGGCGAAGTTCCTGCTTTTTATCGCTGAATTCAAAACGCTGATACACGATTTTATCTACGACACTTGGCTAATCACATATACACAAAATATCTTATTCATATTTTTTCTAGGTATTAAACCACACTGTATGAAAAATTCAACTTACGTGACTAAGAAAAGTTGAATGTAAGACGCCTGGAAGCTTGTTATTAAAATCAATACAACTGATATTCAAAGCGAGGAGCGCGAAATTAATATACGATTGAAAGAAATATTTCATGAGAATGCATACGAAGCAATATTAGTTCGTAATAACGTTAATTTAATTCTGCTTGTACTTACGTTTCTAGTAAAGTGCTAAAAATAAAATACCATTTCTTCGGGGATTTTTCGGTTATGTTTTTCGCTATGAACTGCAAATTAATCACACAAAATCAACTAGAAGTTGTTCTTCCCCGGCCTCAGACAGGAACAGTCAACTGAGTAATAAGCATGTGATGTGAGTGCCAGGTCATCGCCGAATCGGTTTGACCTTCTACGGCCTTCAAGAAAAAATCTGGTTTTGGATTTCCGTCACACAAAAAAATAAAAAATGAAATAAATAAATAAATAAATAAGGCACACGAGAAAGAAGAAGCCCACAGTCTCACAGATGGTATTTTTCCTTTTGATAAGCTGCTGTTGAGGAAGTTTAGCCTTGATATCAGTTTAAAATATTCGTTTCCATCTGCTTATTATTTTTTTTAACCGGATGTAACGTGTAGGACGACATAGCTTTTTTTAAAATCCCTCACGCAATCGCAAGAGGCTCCGTCGACAGGCCCGAATGTTTTTATAACGTCTGTCGGATGGCGTTGTTTGTTCCGTTAAATTTATTTTATTTTGTTAGCTTCGCCGGACATGTAAATAAATAGTGTGAACCATCTCAGCTTAGCCTTTTTTTAGTACTATCTTCCAACTGTAAAACTCTAGTAAAACGTGCCCGTGAAATGCCCGGGTCAATGCCTTCTGCTTGTTACAATTTACCCTCCACCGAGGCTACGTGTTCATCAGTTCGAGAGAATCAGGAATGATTGCGTGACCTGTCCAAGGCTTAGTTCAAACTCAAAAATTACTCGCGGTAGACATCAGTTTCGCTTATGAGAGACGTCTCGTATGTTTATACAATCACCATCGAGACATCAGGTTTGAAGTTACATGGATTTCAAAACTCCTCGTGCACTATGAAAGCGTAAACAGGAATATCCACCCTTCAGTACATCGGTATTCGAGTTGATTGTGATCAATCTTGACTATTGTCCTCGGCCCCTCAGTGTGGGCGCACCACTTCCCCTAGCCACGCCTCTGTGGATTTTCACAGGAGAACTTTTTACTAGTGAATTATTTCGCTCCGTTATTAATTATAGAAGTAAGTTGCAAGCAAAGTATCCCATTTTTGAATAGGCACATGTGTTTGATGCAAAAAAGAACACGGCTGATTTCACAGTGAGGGAAATATATTATTTCAATATTCAAAAGGTACGGCCATTCTTCCTCTCCAGGGTTTCAGTTCAGGTTTCTGAGATACCCTGAAGAAGAAAGGCCGTGCCTTTCGAAATATTGGAGTAAAATGTATATCCATAACCGTTAAAGAAATCAGCCTTTCTCTCTTTTTTTTCCCGACAATTTGTTGCTGATTAGATCCTTTACTCGGCTATAAGACGCGGGATCCGGTGCATTTATTTTGTCGCAGTGGTCCTTACAATTATAGTTACTGTTTTTTACTGTGCTAATGTTTGTTGTAGAAGGCAAGAGCTCCCCCCCGCTGTCAGTGTCGTAAGTCGACGTCACGCGCAGTTCTCGAACCAGCGTTACTACTCGGACTTGGCTACGAGGCTTAGAGGAATAAAACAACTGAGAAAGTACATTGAGGCTCGGAGATGAATAATTTATTTATTTTTATTTTTATTCCCCTATTTATGAGTCTTGTAGTTCCAGTTACCGTGACGTGACACCTTGATTACGTGGGGTACCAATAAGAGACCGCATGACGTTTTAAAAGCGTCAGCGCAGCACAAGCCGTTTAAGCCGCTTAAAAGCAGCTATGTCCGCTATGATATCCGTTGATTGTCTTTACAATTCAGTGTTCCCTTAACACGTTTTAGCTTGATTTAGTTCAGTTGAAGTTCCTTCTTCCCCTCCAAACAATTAGAGTGTTTTCACATGACGTCACAAGGTAATGTTGGTGTCCCAAAACAAAGAAATGGGGGCCATGTTGGTGTCCCAAACTAAACATCTGGGAATTGAACTCTATTTTTATGCAAATACTTTCTTTTGTTTCAGTAAACCAATATGGCCGGTAGTCACATGAATGAAAACACTCTATAGCGAGTCTCTTTCCCTCCTTCATGAGGGCATAATTAATAAAAGACATAAAAGGCATCCCTCCTTCATGAGGGCATAGTTAATTAATAAAAGGCAATACCGTTATGAAGCCTGACAAGCTTCTTTGTTATATGTTTTTGTTAGCATTTTTGGCCTTGACCGCGCACAAACCACAATAGATTTTGAAATGTGTTGGAAAAATTGACCAGTACAAACGGTCCTGTTAAGATATTCAACTGCGGTGTGAACGTTAAAACAAAGGACGGCGCACGGTCTCGGCCCATCCAACATGAATTGCAGCACCATTGTTGTAAAGTAAAAGTCAAAGTAAAAGTTTATGTAATCTCCCAGTAAGGGTTTTTCAGACCCAACCTACATAAGCATGCAAATAATTCATAAGTTTATAGTATTGAATAAAATATGTAAGCGTCAAAATCATAATAATAGACTGAAAAAACATCAATAGGTAACTCTCCTAGCTGACAAGAAGTGATCCAAAAAGGAATTATCTAAGTTTCTTTTTGAAAGTACGCAGGCTGTCTGCAGCAGTGATCTCACGTGGCAATGAGTTCCAGAGTTCAATTGCTCTATGTAGAAAAGTTCGTTGACATGCGGCCGAATGAGAAGATGGAATATTATATTTCTTGTGTTACGATCATGAACAGTAGATCTTGTCACAAGACAATCACTCAAGTAACTAGGTGCAAAGTTTCAAAATTAGTCCCTCAATTAACTATGATGAGGTGAACTCTCCAAGAGACCACAGTACTCGGGATCGGTCACATGATATCCAGTCGAGTTCTACATCCGGTAGCTATTATCCAGTCGGGCGCTTGTGTAGCCTTGAGAAGCGAACGATGGCTTCCCATCGTCCCCTTCTCGCCCTCGCAAGGAAGGAAACGACTACTAGGCAGGTTAGCGTCTATGCACACTATTTCAGTAGGCAATATTTTCCATTAATTGGTTCTGAGCTTTTTTGTTTTAGCACTGAAGATCCTTGAGCGAACAAGTAAGGGACGAAAATCTACAATCCCGGCCCAAATGTTCGGGACAGAAGCCTTTGTGGGGTCCATCTAGACATGTTTCCATACCCCACCATCCCCCTCACAATGTTGATGAACAAAGACGAATCTACGCGTGATGTCCACATGTACTCAACATTTGAATAAGGGGCGGGGGGGGGGGGGGGAACATTCATGAGCGACATACTGCAAAGATGTTGACTCTGTAGAGGCAACGTTTAGTAAAAAAAACTTCCCAAGAGAGTCAAGTGTCCCTAAATTAGCCACTGGATTGTAGTCGACTTCTCGCGCGCTCTGGACGACTGAGGCAGTTATCGATCGCTCCCGAGGGTTTGGTTTTTGAGCCGTTTTGATCTGAAAAAAAGGATCGATTTTGGTCTGAAGTCTGAAAACAGGTAAGTTTAGACGCCAGCTCCGAACTGGTATTGGAAAATTGAAACAAGGCAGCGAATATTCGCACTTAGTGAATCAGCCATACTTTCTCATAGGATCACTGGAAAAATTACACATTTGGTCTGACCAGGGGTGTGCCGGGCTGGGCGGCACATCCTCACTTAAAATCCTTAGAAGTAACCCCCACCCCCACCGTCTTCATTTGGAACCATTAGCGAGCCAAGTTTTTATCGTGGAAAACGACGAGCCCGCACTATAAACTACGCCCAACTGGACTGCAACATAAACGGACTTTACAAAGCCTCGCTGATCGAGAACGGAAGGTAGTTAATTTGTCCAAGACAAGAATGTCGCCAGACGACGCCAGCACAGGCACTCTGGTAAGCGAACGTGGTCTTTCCAAGCTTGCCGAAACCTGGAGAAGGATTATACAGGGCCGCTTAGAAAATTCTCGAGCTTCAATTTTTGTAGCATTTCGGGTGAACAGTACTCAATCCTCGGGTCCCGGTTGTTCAATAGCCTGTTCCAGGCTTCTAGAGAGACGGGCGAAGGGACGAAAACGAGGGGGGACTGTCCCCCCTCGCTTTCGTCCCCTCGCCCTCTCCTTCACGCGTCTCTCTAGGAGAACGTAACAGGCTAGTTGTTCAAAGAAAGGATAACTCTATCCAGCGGATAAAATGATACTCCAACCAATACATTTTATTCGCTGGATAAAGTTATCCGCTCTTTGAACAACTGGGGCGAGGTGTGTAGTAACAACCGCAAGTTAGAAACGAGTACAACTAAGAGTTGCTTTTTAGTTTTCTTTATTCCTGTCATACGTTTTTGAGAATTGAAGTGTACTCTAGGGCATCATTAACTTAAATTTTGAGGGAAATTTTACTACTTGGCCAATTACCCAGTACATTTTCTATAAATTTGCGGAAGTTTATCAAATGGCTCGTTTGGCAGCCATCACCTCGCGCTTCACCCCCAACTCTACACAAACAGTTATGAATTTCCATAAAGCTACCGGATTGCATTTTAAGAATTTCAGTTTTCCCTAGGTGATAACCATGAAAACAACCTAAATGAATTCTCCCAACTAGTGGTCATAATTTAAATAGCGAGGCATACTGATATATGGGCTTAAAAGGATAACAAATTGAGAGCGCAAGCTTCTTCAACCAAGACTTCGTTAGCTGTAAACTTGTGCAACAATAAGACGGATTTTAAATCCGCGACTATATTAATTGTAAACATTTGTATGTCTATTTAACTTACTACACGATAAATAAGACTAGGTAATCTATTATACCATAAAAGCTACCAATTCAAGGATCAATTTTGTATCACTGTAAATTCTATATTGATTCATCTTCTACAATTCTCAATTAGAAAAGTGTATTTGAACAAAGTTAGTGTTTGTTCTTAATGAGATGGATTAAGCATGTCTGGTGTAATGTAAGCGACAGGTAACCGAGGATTTGCGTGAGAATAGGGTATTCAAGCTTCTAAGTAAATGATTAACACAAAACTGAGACTAGACAATGACACGATCTTCCTCAAAGAGTTTTCACTTCTGCTTTTCAGCCACAGTTTGAGAGAAGTTCTTGCTAAAAAAAAAATGTACAATAACTGACTTACAGACAAGTCATTAACCGCAAATCAGTGTTACCCTAGCCCTGGATTAGCTTAATACAGCTTTGATCAAACGGGCTCTGGACAGTCTCCTTTGTAGCCGGTATCTGAGACACACCCAACGTCAAGTTAATGCAATTCCGGCGCTGGGTTGTCGCGAAACAATTTGCCTGCTTTGTCTTGGAGAGAAACATTGTGCGATGCCTTCGGAGACTATGCCTTGGAAAAGTCCTGGCCAGGCAAAGTTGGTATACTTCATGGTCACACACAACACGCCAACCCCTCCCACCCCTCCCCGTCCTTTCTCTCTACCCGAAGAAAGGGGAGACCTGCCCCGTTTGCAACGTCTTATATGATTGGTCGAGAGGACAAAGAACGAAAAACAGAACAATGCTCTCAACCCTGCTGCAGGTTATCAGGGTCCAGTGAAAATAGAGCTTTTGAAAGGTGTAGTTCGACCGCAAACAAATACGAGTATGTTTTAAATCAGCACTGTTTTGGCTGGCTAAAACGGCTTTCTTTTCTAAGAGTCCCAACGCTCTTACCAGGATCGTAGAACGTAAAACTCGCTGTTTTCGTTCTTGGAGTTCAAGGCAGAAGTACGTGGGGTGATTATAGGTACTAAACGCAACTACAACCGCAACGCCAAGAAAAACATTACTTAAAAACTAACGAGAGCACACTAGACCCGGAAAATGCGTCTGCTCTCGAAGGCTACATAAAAAGTATGATCCGAAGTAGTTTTTTAAAACTACTTCGGGATCGTTCCAACTGGCTCACTGAATGTGTCTAATATGGCCGAACTATCTAGGAGCTGAATTTGAAGGAGCGGCGTTCAAGTTCTGATAGAGAAAGTAAAATTGACCGATGTATGTTCAGAGTCTCCAAAAAACCTTGTACTTGACCATTTCATGCTGTAGCTGTGTAAAGTACGACAAAGAAATATTCCGAAACGCGTAAAGCATGTGCTAGCCATAACTTTACTAATAAGAAAGTTGTTTTGGGACGTTCCCGCGCCCATTGCTGTCGCCGTCGCGTTTTCATAAAGATCCATTATTTTAAAACTGAAACCTTGTGATCCTAGAACGAGTACGACTACGAACGAGAAATTTTACTTCAAGTTTTTAACGAAGCCGAGATATATCCCTGGGAGATTCATTTTACTCTTTGTGAGCGACGAACTTGAAGCAGTTGTTTTGAATGGCGATAGCTAAGCCCTTTTGTACTTCCGAAAGGACGAGATCATCTAGGTTTCGAGGACTTGTTTTCGCCACTACGTCGTTCTCACAAAAACTCATAGTGAGATGACGACGGCTATCTCGTTTTCCCGCCAAAATGACACTGGTTCATGCGCACGCACTCTTTCTGTTTTGGAAAAACTCGGACTCGTACTCGCACTAGAATCTAAAGGTGTCTAATAGAGCGGTTTTCAATTGAGTGTCGAAAGCAATTTCGCGTTTGGTTTGGTTTTGCATTACTGTGCTCTGTCATTGGTTGACAAAACTCGCGCCACTTTCTCAACCAATAAGAATCCAAACCAAAACCAATCGTGTTTTGGCCGCACCCGTTTTCCCGCGCTTGGCGCCGGTTACATGTATTTGCTTCGAATTCTGATTGGCTCGTTGTGCTGTTTACATCTGTTGTGATTGGCCAGAGTAATTACTTTGGTTTTGGTTTTAAGATACTCAATTGGAAACCGCTCTATAAACGCGACCTCCCAACGGCAGATGGCGCGCGAAACTCAGGCGAAAGAAAAGTGTCCCTCCCCAGTTCTACTCTACGTATTTACACTAGCTCTAAACCACTCACACGTTCGCACGGATAACTATAAACCAGCTGACGTAATAATATGGACTATCGTGCAGCTTTGATACTTATCTTCATTAATTATCATAAAATATCTACGTTACAAAATTCTCTAAGGAGATACTTTAGTTTGTCTTTTAATTTGTCTGGTTTAGTCGTCCTCGTCACTGCTCGCGAATTGAGATTTTTCTATCTGAGAGCTGAAATAAAATGTTAAAAGAAGTGTTAGAAGTATTTCACACGTTGAAAGAAAGCCAGAAGGTTCCTGAATTTCCCGGGAATGATAAAGGAAAATAATGAATCAAAGCAACGAGCGGCAAATGTAGGATGCAAATGCATGGTCACGTGGTAATTATGTCGTTGCCGTTTGTCGTAAAGCCGCCGTTACACGTTGAAACTTTTACCTAAAACTTGTGTGCAACAGCGCTGCGAAACAAGTTTCAGCAGGCGTTGCACCGTGTAACATGGTCGGTTTCGTAAAACGTTTTTCAAACTTCCGTTGCGAGACAAGTTTCACGAAAAGTAGAACCGCTTTCTACTTCTGCAACGGCTAGCAACGGTCGCAGTGGTGAAAAAACAAGAGTTTCACCGTGTAACACAACCCCGTGAAACTTGTTTCGCAGCGCCGTTGCACACAAGTTTCAGCTAAAAGTTTCGACGTGTAACGGCGGCTTAAACGTAATTCTAAATTTCTTAAAAGTGTTTGGCCGCAATTTTACGCAAAAGATATCACGCCCAATAATTGGCTCCAGCGATTGCTACTCACAATCAACAGACCTATGTATCTGCTTATAAGCGGCCATTTTAGGTAGTTGGACGTGTGTCCATTCACTGCTACATGCCCTCTTGACAGTTTTGGGTGACCAGATTGGAGGGTTTAGACCGAAGCTTTGTTAAATCCTTCATTTAAATAAACGGCCCAAAATGCTTCCCATGTTATAAAATACGGAGTGACATCTCACTACACTATTCCTTCGAAACGAACAATGAAATATCCTCACTCTGCTCCATTTGAAGCTTTCACCAGCATGCTCTAGTGTAAACGTTTTGTACATGTAACCTGAAATCACACACGGTCACTCACTTGTATATGTTATCCTCGTCTTCAGATTCGTTCAGCATTGAAAACGACGACTGATCACGGAAATAGGACTCTGGAATGCAGGAAATAAAGAAGTTGAGAAAGTTAACTTGACATCTATCGTTAACAGGAATCTATCCTTTTTTTAATAATAGCCAGTGATACCCCGTTTCAATTACTAGTAGAGTTTTTCATCCATTCGATCAAATAGTCACGAGTTTGACGCTCTCACAATTTTGAACCAATCAGGAAAAACGCAGCCACGTTTGGCACGGGTTGAATGTTTTCCCGCGCTTGGCACCGGTTGATTGTTTTCCCTCGCTTGGCACAGGTTGAATATATTCCGGTACTTGGCACCGGTTGAATGTTTTCCCGCGCTTGGCACCGGTTGAATATATTCCGGTACTTGGCACCGGTTGAATTTCTTCCCGCGCTTGGCACCGGTTGATTGTTTTCCCTCGCTTGGCACCGGCTGAATGTCTTCCCGTACTTGGCAGTCTATTTGGCACCGGTTGAATGTTTTCCCGCGCTTAGCACAAGATGAATGTTTTCCCGCACTTGGCACCAGTTGAACGTTTTCACGCGATCCTAACGCTTTCATGGGAAACGGTTGGTGTGACTGAAACCACACGTTCTCTGATGACCAGAGTCTGGCACAAAACCGCGTCATATTTCAACCTTGATACAAGTCTTATACCAAACTGTCTTCAACATAAACGATGGATTAGAGAATCAATTCTGCAGTGTATGTTGGGGTGGTGAAGTGAAATTCGGCGAGAATGGAATCTACGTCCTCACAGTAGGAAATTTATGGGTTCAATTTAGCACTATAACATACCCTGCACAGTTCATTCTTTGATCAATCGTTTGTCTTATTAGTGCTAGCGGCAAAACGTTCATTATGTTTACGACATAATCCGACGATACAGCGACGATTCTCCCTTGGGAATAACGAAGATATGTCGAGCATCAACGAGACAAGACGTAAGCTCACGAAAAAGATCCACCCGAATGTGCTGACGAGGCACAAAGTGTTCGCAAAATCTTGTGTTGGCTGAAAAATCCACGAGATTAAAAAGAGTCATTTACTAAGTATTATACTCACCATAAAGCGCGTTCTTTGATGGGGAGTAAACGAATGCCATGGTGTACAAGTAAAAATTGAGTAATCCGTAAAATGTCAGAAATTCTGCAGGTATTGAGCGTCAAGGAAATAAAAACTAGAAATATCACTAAAGGGTGGTATAGATAACAGAAGCTAAAAATTGGGGGGGGGGGGGGGGGGAGAAGGGAAGGGTGTTGATTTACTGGTATGAATTTCCTGCTTTACCGGTTCCTTATCCTCCCTTAGCGGATACAAGTAAGGGCAGATCATTGAGGCAGGACAATGATTAAGAACCTGGAAACTTTGTGGCCAGACTAGTCCCAGGAAAGTTTGAACTACGCCAAACACGCTTATTACCGCTCCCCACCCACCCTCCCCCAAACAAAAACGAGGAAAAGCATTCAAAGGATATAGTTATCGTAGTGAGTTTCAAGTTCAGCAACAAAGTTTTCCTGCAGAACACCTGTTCCAAATCGAAGGCCTGTTATCACCAGGCTGAAAAATGAAAACGAAAAAGAAATACTGGGCTTAAATTGGGAAAAAAAATATTCACATGACATACACAATTACATATTTTCATTACATAATATTTTCAGATTTAACCAAACCAAAGTAATTACTCTGACCAATAACAACAGATGTAAACAACACAATGAACCAATCAAAATTCAAAGCAAAATACAGTGGAGGCTCGCTAACCCGAAAAACAAAAAAAAAGTGTTCTAGTTAACAATGGTAGTGTCGAATTAAAAGCATCCTGTTTTAAAAAATAACAAATAAAATGTTCTTTCACAATCACGAGTCACTTGCTTGGGTGCACTAAGTTGTTTTAGTAACAGCCATTTCATAAGAATGCTTAGCTTGAAAAATTTAGCTAAACTTTTAAGAACATATTAAGGGCAAAAAAAAAGTTGAGGTATAGCTAGGGACAGACATTGAAATCACATTACCAAAAAAGATTAAAGATTTTGACATGTCAATCTGCTATGTTCTGAAATTTTCAGCTGTTTACCGACTGATGTTTTTGAGTTATTGGGTATTAAATTTGAGGCAAGGGAAAGTAAAATTAGTTTGAGTAAACAGGGAGTTTAAAAACATGGGGTCAAATCCAGAAGAAATTTGATTTTGTTATAGTTAGCGGGGAATTTGAGTTAACCGAGTTTGAGTTTAGGGTTCTACTGTATTAAGGACGGTAACTTCTTTTGTTACTACGCATACGTTCTGCGCATCGCGAGATACTCAGGTTTCCTATGGGTGGTGCCTACTAGAACAGGAATATTTTTGTGCGGTTTAACACTATACGGAGAAAGTAGAACTTAGCAAATGCTTTTGGTATCTCAAAAGAAAATTGGGGGGAACCATGCATTTTTCAGAGATAATTAAGCTGCAATTTAGGAAAAAATCCCATACATTGCTTTATATTTTGGCGCTTTTTAGAGATATAATTGCTTAGTATCTCCGAAAAATGCATGGTTACCCCCAATTTTCTTTTTGGATTCCAATAGCCCTTGCTCAGATCTGCTTTTCCCGCATAGCCATAAACCGCACAAAAAAAATTCGGTATTAGTAGGCACCGTCCTTAATGTGCATTTTCTGACAATTGGTTTTAACTTGCTTTTCGTTGGTTGAGCAATTGGCGAGTTTTTTAATCCAATCACAGAGAGTAGAAAAGCAAAACCAAAGCAAACATGATATTACTTTTCAACATTCAATTGAAAATCGTTCTAAAATAAGTAATCATTACTTAGATGATGGATTTCCAACCTTATTGTCAGGACAATCAACATCAGACCTGTGAGGAACTTGAGGCGTACATCTGTTAACACAATAAAAAAAGAAAACTTCAGAGATTTCAGTCAGAAATAGCAAAGCCGTTGTTTAGAGTCAAAAGTCCACACTGCATTAAAATACTACAGGATCAGCTGGGCATTGCCCATGAACAGCCAATGCCATAAATCATTCAACCCCACCCTCTAACTCATCAGGCCTTTCACTAGCAAATCCATTGCATCTGTTGATAGAGATGACTCCTCCATAGTGCTTATATATAGGATTTATCACAACTAATAAAATTAATCGTTGGCTTCTCTGAAGTCTATCATAAAGATAGGGACATGGAAGGTCAGAACGATGTACAGAATAGGGAAAACTGCAGTTGTGGCAAGGGAGATGAGGAACCGCAGAGAGAAAGGACCGCCTTGGGTTTTGCATCGCGGAGTGAAGTGGCAGTGGTTGCACTTGACCGTGTGGCATGGCGAAAAAGAATTTCCGGCCCATTTCCCCCCCTTAGAGACAAGGAAATAAGTTTCAGTTCAATAAAATTAATGTTAAAGCCTTCATGCTGAATATTCCATATTCCACAAATTTCTCACATTCCTGGCCACCCCATCATTGATTTGAAAATAAAGTTTCATTTCATAAACGGAAACACTGGGACCACAATACCTGCTTTGATGTTTTCACTAGTACTTGTATTTCAGGGAATATACATGGCCTCTACTGCTAGCACGTATGATTTCCCACGTGAATATTGAGAAAAACAGGCCTTGGTACAAACATATGTTCCTTTTTGACTAATGAAATCTTTTTTTATGGATCACCCAGAGCCTAGCTCTTACAAATGTAAGTAAAAGTGAATGTTTTACCAAAGTAAGGCATGGTTCTGAGCTCGCTGTATGCCCTGAATAACAAGTATACAAGATACACCAGATAGATTGCACCAATTGTGAAGAAAAACACCTTCAGACCCTGAAAAAAAAAAGAGTCACACAGCGCATCAATTGTAAATACCTGGCATTTTTCTAAAAATTAAGGAATACAATTCTTACTACCAGAAAGCTTGAATGTGTAGTTCTAGAAAATATCCTTACTGCCCTTCTCATTGGCGGTCACTGGAAACTCTCAGGAGGACTGGGTTCTCAAAAACTAACAAGCCAAATTCTAAATGAGGTTATCTAATTGGCAGTTTTCACAATGATGTTATTTTAGTTCCAGAATCCTCTTTGTTTTTCCTTTCTTGTCCCAATGAGGTTTGGATAACAATATCCACTAAGTCCAAAGTGAAACAAAAAAATCTTATGTCGAAGGGGAATGGATATTTTTGGGAACAACATCATTTGATGGGAAAACCTGGTTAAGATTATTCAAAGTGGGTGTGAATCATTGTCAATTCTTACCATAAAATGCCCAATATCAATTTTGTACTGGTAAGTGGGATCTTGTAGCTCATTGTATCTGTAAGAAAAAAGTCTAAGTAAATGTACTTAAAGTAAACAGAAAACTAAGCTTCTTTATAATAATTTTTATCACTTCTTACTCTTATTAAGACTAGGCACTTTTTAATGCAGCTTGTATTACAAAGTTGTTGTGCCCTTACAAGGTAAGCCACATGAAATGTTGCACAGTGTAGCATGCACTGAAGTGCACATGTGCTGCAACATTTTTGTTGCAATCATCATTGTTTCTGTAGCTTAATGGCTTTCAAAACACTCATTAATAATTCGTAAGTCCATTGACCTATCAAATGGTCGGTAAAACATCACGTGCAGTAGTTTTGAAACCCGATAAAACCTTCTCCTTATGCTAATTTCCAATGTTCACAAAAGCATCATTGTTATGAACTCTCTTGACACACGCTTTTCCAGGAATATTTTCGAAGCCGTTCAAAAATCTCGCAGCATGAGTTTTATCGGGTCTAAAACCACTCGGCTGCGCCTTGTGGTTTTAAATCCCAATAAAACATCTGGACTGCCCGTGTTTTAAACATTACGTGAACACTAAAAAGGGATGATGGTATTGTGGGATGAATAATAGATGATAGAAACACTTACTGTTGCCATGACGACAAAGTGAATGCTGCAACCCACAGAAGACCAACAATGAGAAGCTTTGGAAGGTAGAAACTTAATCTCCTCTCACTCTGTTAACAAAACAACAACAACAAAGAAACAAATAAGAATTATATAACCAATAAATTTTGTGTGACTCATGCAGCCATTTTGTTCAAAAGTTCTTAAGTCTCTCATACAATTTCAATTTTGTGAGAGGAAATCATTCTGCTCACTGTATAAAAAGCTGTCATATAATTATGCCAAATGAAAGAATTGAAGAAAAAGGTTCAAAAGTTGCACAGTTTTCAAACAGGGATTTCATCACTTTTAGTAAAAATGGGTGTATAAATAAAATTAATCTCTTTATTTAAGTGTCAATGTATTGAGCGCCAAGCATTCAACTCAACCCACATGATACCGAGTGCGGGAATCGAACCCGCGTCACACTGGTAGGAGGCGAGTGTTCTCACCACTGCGCCATCCCTGCCCTTCCCCCCACCCCCACCCCCACCAATTATAGGAATTATGTGATGTACAAACCTGTCGGATACCATGGAATGCACAAAGCCAAAAGAGCAACAATGCACAGAGGAATGATGCCTGGAACACAGAATCAAACATGCTTGGCACCCAGCTATTGACCAGAAAGTTGAGAGGAAACAGTGGATCTGTCAAATGCAAACAGACAATCATTATTTTTTTTACATCATCCTAATTACATAATGTACCATTACCTACTGCAGTAGTGGATCTGGGGAAGAGCGGCTCTTGCATCAGAGAAAATCGAGCCCAGAGGGCAAAGAATTGTTTAAAGTACTGAAACCCCCACCCCCCAACACCCCAACACACAACTCCACCTAAAAGTTCTGGATGCCTGCCTTTACACCAAGGTTTACGGTAATTTACTGTTAACACAAAGCTTGAAGTATAGACTCAGAGACTCTGAGATAAATAACTGAAGTGGTGCGCGGAAAAGGGCCTATAGTGACTCTTGATCTCACGTCAAATTCTCCCTGCAAGGTACATGTAATTTGGAAGGAGAATCTTACTAGTATTTATCAGAAGTCACTTATGGCTATTTTACAGGTACCCCTTCAATTAAAAAACTGATAACTATCTTGGAATCACCCAGACCATCAAAGAACTAATTAGCTTAACGCTTCTTAAGAGTACACGTAAATCATCAATAGTTCATGCTTATGACTGCACATGTAATATACTCATTCCCCAAATGAAATTAGGCTATTTCTACTTGTAAGTGGAAGCCAGGCATGTTGAACTTTTGAAATGCACGTATCAATAACAGTCATTGCTGTTGTTGGAAAACTTTCAATTTTTTCAACTTGACGAGGCTTTGTATAAAACCCATAAGTAGATTATAAGTTCAATGGTTTAAAAGTGAGGGAAATGTAATTTAGTAAGCAAAGACTGAAATTACTTAAGATTATTCCTTACCATTGTACAGCAATAAAAGTGGCAGAAGAAGTGACATCCACCTAAATCAAGAAAAATCAATATTTATTCCATTTCTTCACTTACTTGCATCAGATAAGGCTTAAAATTTACTAACGTAAAAAAAGAGATGCTGATTTTCAATAACCAGGTTTCCAACTGAGGATTGGTTTTATGTAGTGTTAATCATGCCCATGTAATGAAAAAACCAAAAACAAAGTGACATTAAAAACTATCTTGTCTCACGGCTGGAGTGTATGCTTTCCCTCAACTATGGTAACATTACCATTGCTATGTTATGTTATGCAGTACTTAGTGCATTTTGGTTTGTACAACTCAAGGATAATACTATGTACTCATTGACTGAGTCTGTTATGTTTTCTCTGTTATTTAGTGCTTCTAATCATATTTATATAATTATTTATTTGACTGTCTTTATACCGTAGTGTCTTGTACTATTGTCACTGACCATCCTTGTAATTCAGCCTTTTAGGCTGCGAGAGGGATATCAATAAACAATCATCATCATCATCATCATCATCATCATCATCATCATCATCATCATCATCATCATCATCATCATCATCATCATCATCATCATCATTATAAGGGTAACAGGTTGTCAAACTGATCATTTTGGTTTGGGTCAAAATTTATGGTCTATGGGCCAAACCTGTGTTGCCAATACCCCTTTCCTCTCCATGAAAGTGAATAATTCTCTCAATTTATCAGTGGCATGGCATCCTTGTAAAGCAGGATTTATTTTTTTCTTTTTTAATTAATTTTATTTCATTGTTAATTTATTGCAAGAGGCAAAATAGGTTGGCAGAACATTAGATAGAACAGATTAGTATAGGTACATTTGTTTTGTTTGTATGGTTTTCTGCAGGATTAACTGTGGATAAATAAGGTATGGCTTAATAAGACAAGTTATATTCAGCACCACTTTTAAACCTAACATCTGTATGGAAACCCATTAACAGATTTGAGTCTTAAATTTACACTACACTGAGGGTGCATTCAAATGACCCTATTCTGGAATTAAAAAAACATGTAAGAGGCTTTTGTAGTTACTGGAATACAAAATGACTCTTAAATTATCATGTGTCAGCGAAAGTTTGTGGAAATGTCTTCCCAAATTTACTCAAAAAAAGAGAAATCTAACAGATATTCCCCTTCTTCTTATTCCAGAGTACAGACATCAAACTCAACTTGAGTCATTTCAAAACCTTGAGAAGCCACTAGTCACCTTAACATCAGTTGGCAGTCACATAACCAGTTGGGTAGCTAGCGACAGCTCTGCTTTGGTTTTATAATACAAAACTGAAAACCATTCTTAACACAATTAAACTTCAAATTAAATAAACCAATATCACATACTTTTGTTCAATGGACCACTCACGCAGGGGAAATCTTCTCAGCGAATGAGCAAACATACACTGAAAACAAATTAATGGCAGAAATGATTGATAAGATGTATGTTAATTAAAAGTGCTACTTAAGGTGAATCCAAGAAATTCCTATTGAGTGTTAGCCCTAATGCTAGTAACACAAAATTGATATTTTGTTGTTCCCTTCACATTCATATTGCTTCAACTACCGCCAAAAGTTATCAACCATGACTTGCTCCCATCTGGCGTTAAAGCTCAACTGGTAGAACAACAGACTATCAAATCCAAAAGTTGCGGGTTTGATTCCCGCTGAGGTCGGAGATTTTTTTCTTTGCCTCATATAGATAGATAGCCTTTATTTTAAAACGATGAGTATTAAAGCTACATGAGCTTGTGGGGTCGTTTGCAATTAACTAATTACAAGTAAACTAAAGAAGCTAAAAACTAGGGGTATATACAGACAAAATGTTTGAACTAAATTAACGCTTACAAAATATGAAATCATGAGCATATGTGCACATGTGTGGTCTCTCATTTTACTTCTAAGGCGAATGTTTTGAACGAATTTCACAGGTTCACTTTAAAGCACTTTAACATAGTTTACACTGTAGAGTTAATTCTCTGCTCCATCATTTGTGTCATTAGTGCTAGCGGCACAACAGTCGTACTTCAGTTTAGTTAGTTATTAGAAAAATGCAAGAAAATTAGAGGTTATGTCTCCACAACCAAACAGTATTAAGTAAACTTAAACTTTACATGCGCTCTGGTTGAAAGCCATGTTTCTGACATGTGCATGGAATGATACAAAATACTTATTAAGTTTATAAAATAATGTATTTCTTGACAATTATTTTCAAAAAAGAGGTTGAAGTTCCACTTGGAAATTCTACATTTAAAACATCTCATCAGTGATGATGTTTGGAGAAACATCCTCCTTCTTCTGTTCCTGTAAATTGTGACCTCTCATGTGAAAATGTACGCACTCAAACAGCAAAACACACAGCTACTGAATGGATGGCAAACAGCTGGCCAAGCTATTTAAAACAGCTACGGTGAAGGGCTGAACGGCTGAAGAAAATTTTTGAATGGCCGAATGCCTAAGATAACCTATACTTATAGATAAGTGCACTTACCGTAACCATAAATGTGAGTACAAGAAAGACAAATCTGAACCAGATTTCCACCTGAGTGAAGTCTGCATTATAGTGTTTCATCTGCAGTGCAAATGTATAACTATTACTAACATGTAATGAAATGATAATATTTTACTTACTGTCTGTAAACAATAATTTATATATTTTGATATTTTCTTTCAAATAAAAATTAAATAAATGTGTTTGGCATTTAAAAACCTTTTTTCTCAGGACAACAATAATATTATATAAGGGAATCAACTTTGTGAAGAAATCCATCATAATTAGAAATATGTGTTCAGTACTCAATTTCAAGCTAAAGGACTGTTTAGATTGTCATTTGGATACTGTTACATGTAGGGCCAAGATCTAATATGACCTTGTATGTACAGTGTAACACTGAAATTTTGCTTTTGAAATTTTAATTTTATTTATTTAGGATTTTTTTTCTTGTCCAAAAACTTAGTTACAGTGTCTGTAATACAGCAAGGTACACGTACAACCTCTGACACTCAGATGGATTCTAACAGTCCCAGTGTCCCGTCAGAATCCATGCAATTTTTTAACATAATTTTATTTTAACAGCGATCAGTAACAAGATAATTTTGACCAGTGTAACCAAAATCCAGCAGTTTTAAGCCTGCCGCACACTTGAGGAAAGAGCTGAGCAAACTGCCTTGCAAGACATCGCAAGGCCAAGCGAGGCAATCAGCTCAGCTGTTTCCTCAAGTGTGTCGTTGAGTTTTCGTGAGAATTTCGCCTTGCTACTAGCAAATTTCAAACATAAAAAATGACAGATATTTCCTCACGGCCTCGTGAGGTGAAAAACTCCCGAAGACTTAACCACACACATGATGAAACAGCTGAGCTAATCGCCTTGCAAGGCAGTTTGCTCAGCTCTTTCCTCAAGTGTGCAGCAGGCTTTACAGCTCCAAAAATGTGGCTGTTTCGGGACAGAAATAAAACTTTTTCACATCCAGGACAAATATATATTAAATTTAAATAATAAAAACCCTACCACAAAATCAATGTCACTGATTTGCATCCCTTTTGGCAAGTTGAGAGCATGGAACTTGACGACTGCCACATAGGAAGGATAATCAATGTATCCAAGGTGTAAAATCACCAATGACTTACATTCCTAAAATAAATAAAAAGTAAAAATAGTAATATTTTGTAGGGCTTGGAGCAATCTAGACAGGTGCATGTGATGATTTGTGCTCGAAAATATTACATTGAACTGCTCCAAATAAGCTACTATAATTTATTAGCGCAGAGACTAGAAGTAAGAAATGTAGTTTTGTGTTCATTTTTTTATCAACAATTAAATTTGAAGAATTAACTTTAATTAGTTATTCCTTTTCCTAAAATCTTGAGTAACTCAATCAAAAGAACAGACAATGTTGTTCTTTTTTTCATTTTATAATTATTACTTTTTTTTTGTTAAAAAAATTATTTTCAAGTAATTATTAATATACAGTACATCAGTGTATACAGCACACATGTATACAAATTAATGGCCAACTTTGACTTGTGGTTGTTACATTCAGGGGGCCTCTAGTTTTGAAATTTATTCATAACCAGCAAATTTCACAAAACTAATTAAGGGGGATCTCTGTTGCTTTGGAAACTTTGAAAATTTCATTAACTTAAGGGGGATCTCTGTTGCTTGGAAACTTTGGTAAAAATTCAGAAAGCTGAGGGTGTGATTATTACGTTCCACAAAATGAAATAAAACCGTCACCTTTTGGCAATGCAGCACGCGTGTTCTGTTATAAGGTGTTGTTGCTATAAGGTGGTAGCTGCTATCTTTGGCTCTGCCAAGAATTTGAACACCCAGATGAAAGTCACGGGTGAATGATGTTGCTGAAATGAAAATTACATGATTGTACAAGCTTATAAGCAGATCACAGAAAATCAAACAGTACACTATCTAGACTGCAGCTACGTCAAACACTCAAGATAAACAAAAATTGGTTCCTAGAAGATGCAGGAGTTCAGGCCAGTAGTAAATTATTGTAAACGGTATCCAAAAGAAAGGAGTTGCTGTTCAAAACAGCAAAAGATTCAAGACAGCTAATGTTAGAGATGGCAGGTAACTTCAGTATCTGTAATGAATGTAGTTTTACCAACAGAGCTGATAACTTTATTTGTCCACCCTAAAGAGATTCGAGTGCTGATTTTTCAAGACAAGTGTTAGCCCCTTGACAGAGCAAATTGCACTTTACAACATGAAAACTGAAACAGTTAAAATGTATAGAAGTAAAAATAGAATAATTACTAAAATCAGCCTCAAGTATTTGAAATGAATAAATTTGTGTTTTGTTGAAATTTCAGGTGGTGATAACATCTCTTTCAGATGATGAAATTGTTAGCCAGCTCTTCATAGTTCATAATAGTTACCTGCTTTGGTTCCATTCAGTTGAATCTGGCAAAGAAGCCAGAGTTGTTGGTTGAATGTTGACAAGATTCCTGTGTCGATACTGAAAGGACCAGTCTGAAAGATCAACAGAGACACTGTCCTGTCAAATAACTTACAATAATTAATAAGTCAGATTGTCTTAAACTGGTGTAAACTAAAAGATATCCTTTGTTGTGGTTTAAAGTCAACTTTACTTGACAAATTTTTAAACCAGTTGAAAATACAATCTGGAAATGGAATAAAGTGAAAAAATCAGTTAAAACTGGTTTGAATTATTTCCAACCAATTAAAACAAAGTTAAACCGACAATGTTACCAGAACTTTTAATTATCCATAGTTGCAAGAAATTGAGGGAAAATATTTTTAAATTACCACATTTGTCAGAGTCAATAAACTCGCTCTCAAGTGCATTGAATTTTTAACAACTGATGAAAGTTGAAACTTAATGACCTCAGTGTTTCATGGTAGGATTAACAGTTTGTAACTATTGTTTACAGCATATCGTGTGCAGTTAGTGTCATGAAAGTGTTAGTAATGGACTCAAAATTTCTGACATTTTAAATTAATTTTTTATTTAACACCTCCTCATAACAGCCAAGTTTGTAATAAATCCCTAGTAAATATAAACATTTTGGTAGCATTTGAAAAGGTTTAAGACACAAACCAATAATCATTGTTATAGTCAATATCTACATCACCAGTACATGTATTTTTGAAACTTGAATTGAGTTTTGAAATTTATGTCAGTTTTGAACATAATTTTGCCAGGAAGTTCCCATAGAATTTTCCCTACTTTATTGATGGTGTAAAGCTATTAATAAATTAATGTTTTCTTTACATTACAGCATAAAGTATTTCAAAAATAATAATAAAATATTGTTTCCTAAGTATTTTGAACTTTTTCATTAATTTGATGCGTCTTTTTTGGATATTTCCCGAGAAATCCTCAAGATTCCATTCAATGCCGGACATTACAAAGAGGAATTCAAATGTTCATTTCATTCTCGAAATACTGGTCATGTGTGACGTAGACTGACTGTAATGGTTTTTGACATGGAAAGAATGCATCTCCTTATAAAGATTGGAGTCATGTTTTATTGGCTAATGTTGATTGAATAAATGGATCTTGGGACACGTATTTGGTATCCCCCACAGATTTTGCAGGGGCGGATGACATCATCACCAACTTAGCAAAGGGGAAAGAGTCTGGTGAAACTGAACGCACTCCTAATCTTTGATTATCACTCTAGTTGTTATTCTAAAGCATGGATGAATTCAGACAAAAATTACCAACCGTCAGTTTTTCTCTTGCCACATTGAGCTCAGAGGCTTTCTGAGTGTGTTCAACAATAATGGGTGGTCCTACAAAATACAGATCAAAAGTTATTCAGGAACCGTAACCTTCAAGCCTGGTCAAAGCCTCTTCCTTAAATCTGGGGCTTCTTTCTGTCGCAACTAATTAACAGATACATATAATTATCCGTATTACACTTGTAACGTAATGCCCAAGGCTTTGTCATATTCATGCACATTGCTTACCAATAGTAAGGAATACACACAACTGCATGTAATGGACAAGGTGATTTCTTTCTGGTCAAATTACACACAGATTACATGTAATTTGACCAAATTAATGCAAAGAGAAATCACCTTAGCTATACACACAAACCACATGTAATAGATAAGGTGATTTTTCTCTGGTCAAATGCACAGACAGCATGTAACAGTTTGTGTAAATTTTTAAGAACACATATTTTGTGTGTAAATCTGCCATATTGCACGCATTTTATGCACATGAAGATGCTGCCATTCCTGTGGCCAGTATTATATTTTCAAAATGTTATACACTGCATCAGTACACACTTGGAAATGCTATAGACTACAAACTTAATCCCATATCTCAAAATGTTAACTGTACACTGCTAGTTTATCACTAATTCGGATGTCCTGTAGTGACCACTGATATATCTTGGTCCTCTTTTCATGTAAAAGGCCCTCTGAAATCTCCCTTCGGGACCTTCATGAAATGGGCCTACACAAGCCAATTTCTAGAGTGAGACCTGATAATGCAGCACAAGTATCATTCAGTGATATTAACAACTATTAACTTGTGCTGCCACTGAGTGTGAAAATAACTGGGAGTGATATTTACGTTGGCCACTTCAGAATTTTCCTGAAGTCATTTAATTAGGGTTTTTTTTCTTCAGCCAACCTTTGAATTGTACAACATCTTCCGTTTGCCTTTTGGCTGTGAGATTTAATCCCCTGAAATGATTGCTAAACGATATTTTGTAAAGATCATTAAAGATCAAATTTCAGGAAACTGTTGGAAAGCGGTGAGTGAAACTACAACAAGGAAATAAATGAAAGCAAAAATATCTAGTTTGCCTTACACTTGAAGTTGTACATTTTGTATTTTGTAATTATGCTAGCTGCAAACTTAATATAAGCTTAGTACAGCTGGAATAAAATGTTGATTTGTAAGCCAGTTTCGTCGCAACAGATATTTGACCACATCCGGTCACATAAAGTTTAAAGAGTAACGAATTTCGACACGGAAATATTTCTAATTTCGCTGTTCTTTTAGCTGTCCAGGAAGTCGAGGCAACCGAAAATGTCACGAGAAAACGCGTTTCAGCTCCGAATGAAAGCGCAGCGTACCAAGTAAGAGGGACTGAAAATAATAACATGTAGCAAAAAGCAACTTGACAGCAAAATCATCTCTTCTCCACCGAGACCGACCACAATATATAAAGCCAAATTAATTGTCATTCATTTAATAGCCGATGTAGTCGTAAATATACGCTAATGTACAAAAACAGGCCTTTTAAAATTGGCGGATTTCAAATATTCAAATGCTGCATTAACCTAAAATTTCTGGCGCCAACAAACTAAGGTCAAGCGAAGCGAGCTAATAAATGGACGACTGTATATCACTTCAACACGTAAACGAATGTTATAACTTCTACTCTGAAGAAATACGAAATAATTAGCTTAACTCGACGGGACTAACCTGCAATGCCAATAATCACCGTGAGAAAGAAAGAAACGAAGAACGCCACGAAAACCAAAACAAACTGCCTCTTGGTGAGCGTGTAAAGTCGCATTTGGACGGTGCTAACAGAAGGGAAGACAATCAGCAACGGCCACAAAGATAAAGGAAGACAAACATACTGTTTTACTTACGAGTCCATTTCCTTGGTAGCCATTTTTGAGGCGAAGAAAAAATCTACTCCGCAAACACAACCATATTAGCATTTGATCGACGCCAAAGGAACAACTCATCAGTTCGCTTTTGTTCAGAACAGTCGAGCGTGGACTGGGAACGAGGGGAGCGCGAAAAGAGCGGAACACTTTATCCAGCCGGATAAGTCGCTATCTCGCGGATAAAATGTATTGGTTGGACTTCATTTTATCCACGAGATAGCGCCTTATCCGATGGACGGTGGAAAGGTGATTTCTTCAGCGAATAAGAGCCTCCTAGGTTACATTCTCCTTTGCATTCTAACAAGAAAAGATTCAGCTTCCGGCTCCAAGCTTTCCAGGCCAACCTCACCCCCACCACCTCAGTAGACTTCAGTAGGCGGAGAAAGATGCGTCACGCATTTAGAAAACTGTGGGGCGTTTAACTTTGAGTCTGACTAATGTCACTTATGAAATAAATCATGCATATGAACCATGGATATAAGATTTTGCAAGGAACTGATCTTCTTCAGTTTATATGCGGCACTTGAACAGTTAATTACATTCAACGGGGATTCGAAGTTACTTCCTTTGCCGAAATCCTACTGACGCATCCAGTTCGAGACCCATAATTTTCCCGGTCAAATTCGCAGCATTGTACCGTATCAACTACTTTAACCACCAAAGAGGCTGCGAAGAAATCAGTTCTTTAATGGTTTTGCGCCGGGTTCCTCACTGACTTGCACGCCCAGCTAATGTTTTGCTCCTGTTTAATCTCTGTGTCTCCTCAACATTTAAAATAGCATCTGAGCATCATTCGTCAGGATTTGGCAACGAATTTGTTTTGCTAAAGAACTACGTTATCTGATAGAACTATTTCCTGCCACACACTGGCCCGTACTGATTTATTTCCTCGTAGCGTTTTGTTTCAGTTCTACGACGAAACAATACTTGAAAATCAGCCAAGCTTAGCATCTTCCTGGTTTTGGGAACAGAAACTTGATTAACTTTTATTTAGATAACTCAACTCGCATTGGGTACGTTTGTGTTTATCAGCTGAAAGTTAATTACTGGCGGAACTTCACTTTCAACTTCCGGTCAAACTGAATCAGAAGAGCCGGCCGGCAATCCGCCGAGTTGTTTCGGACAATGACTCATGTGATCAAGCCAGTCTCCCAAGTGGGGTAGGTATAGAACGAAGAGCTCTGTCTCGTTTCCAGACCGAGCTCTTCACCCTATAATTAATTTATTTATCTATTTTTTATTCAAACAATATTTGAACACGACATTTGCTCTAAGAGTAACTAAGTGCTCATCGAGAAGGATAGGAGTTGGTTTTACCCTGAGACCAGGCTCTATCTTGTTTGGTCTTGTTTCACTTCGTAAACAATTCGCGCGAGAAACGCGGAGCGAGTGACCGTCGGTATATAACAGAGAAATAAGAGACTGATGCTAAAATTCTAAAATTAGGCCTGATTCACAGATTATGGGTTGGGTTGCATGGTAACGGAGTAGTTTATCTTGACAATGCTGATAATGGCAGACCACCGATTACGCAAAGATTTTATTGAAGTTTTCCTAGCCTACTCTAGGCTCTCAGATAGTTGTGCTTGCTGAAGACTAAAATCAGAAAACGGGTATACTTTTTGGGTTCGTTTTCTTACCCTTCAAACAAATTACAGCCTGGAATGGGGTCAATTTTTAATTAATTTCCTACCCAGATTCGACTTCATTTCCAGTGAAAGAAGATAGGTGGCCTCTTTTGTTTTGCTTGTCTCCGGTGGGCGGCTAAGTTTCCCATCATTCATCTCATAATGTTGTGCGCGATTTATGCAACAAGGGCTTTTGGGGAATTTGGCTCTGTGGCTGAGCGAGAGGTGCCCTGCTACCTTCCGAGATCTTTTTTACATCAAGTGGACCAGCTCTTCTTCAAGGAAGACAGCCTTTATTGCAGATCTTGAAACATTCTGTTACAGGTAGAACTCAAAAGCTTTTACTGAAGAGCATTTGTCCTATAAGACCCGTAGAGTTTAGACAATAGTATTTCGACAACTCAATTTCAATTGCGTAAGCTAACTGACAAATGGTGGGAAATTCTAAAGAAATCATTCTTCGCGCCTTTACAAACTGAAGCTCATTTTTTATTCGAAAGAACAGCAGGTGTTCAACAGCTATGTGTTTTACTTGACGGTTACAAAGGCCCCGATATTTCCTAAACTGGGTGAAATCTATTCAGTTTTACTGAAAAATGTCCCGTAACATTTACACAAAACCTCTTCTAAATCTAAATAAATCTAAATATGTAATTTTCGTAAGGGACTGACAAGCCCCATCACTGTGAATGACGCTGTGGGTGCTAGTGGTGTAAAACCGATGGGTATAGGTGAAAACAAAAAACTGGTAAGTAATGACGGGACCTAGGCGAGGTGGGCGCCTTGGGTGGGGAGGGGAGGTCCTCCTTTGAATTTTTGGTAAAGGTGTGCAGCTCCTGACCGTTTTTCAGACCAAACTATGTAATTTCGGTACTCTTTTTCAGACCTGCATGGGCCTTAAAATTCACGGATCCATTTTCAGATCTAGTTTAAGTAGAATTATACCCGTTTTACACTTTCAGACTAAATGGTTAAAATCTACTGAACCTTTTACAGACTCAAACGGTACGTGACCACACCTACCTATATAGCTTATACAGGGGGAGGGGTGGGTGGTGAAGGTGATTTAAGGCTCCAATAGTATCTTGATTAAATAACATTGGCGTGAAGATCGTTCCTGTCACTGAATATTCATGAGATAAAACTTTGGCTCTTAGCACAGCACAGTAAATTTCTTAGAATGTAATTGTCTTGTCAATCCTTCCTTTGGTGTAAAGTATGGCCAGAGAACTAGGGCCATTTGGTTGTTAACTAGTTGTACATCATCGTAACTCGATATTTTCCGTCGGGTCTCGAGTTTCACTGAACCAATGCAGATTACGAAGGAGATTTGTTGCTGTTCCCGGGGTATTGTCGTAACAACTTTCCGCAAAGCGCGCAGCTCGTGTTTGGACTCTACTACGTGCTTACTAATTCAAAGGTATTTTTGCGCGGCTCATGGCTATGAAGGAAAAGGAGATCTTAGTAATTAAGGGTTACTGAAATCCAAAAACAAAATGGGGGGAGGGGGGGTAACCCTGCATTTTTCAGAGATAATTTAGCTTCAATTTGGTTACTACCAATTTTCTTTTGGGATTTCAATAGACCTTGCCAACATCTACTTTTTCCGTATAGTCATAGACTGCGCAAAAACGTTCAGTATTTAATAGGAGGTACCGTTCTTCCTGTGTTTCTGGGGATAAGGATCCCAAGAACATGCTGTTTATTCCGACCGGCGGTCTTACCAGGGCGAAGTATATATATGCTTCAGGGATAATGAAGGATTTCGTCGAAAGGATGAACAAAGAAGCATAGCAAATTGGCCTCACTTTAAACAGGAAAGCTGAGGAGCAAGTGAAAAGAAAAATAATAGAGGATCTCAATGGGGTTAACTGTCAGCCGTCAAGCAGCCTTAAATTTAACCGTCGGCCGTCCTGAAAAGGGCAACTTTTACCGTCAGCCGTCAAAAAAGCAGTTTTTACTAGCCATCAAAGGGTTTGAAGGCCTTATAGCTGCTCATTCCGGACTGCTGACTCTCCTGAAAGAATCGTTAATGTTTTAACTGGTAAACCAATTAACATGTTCCTAAACCAGTTTATAATATATCTTTTCGGCTTACTTTGTGTCTAAACTGACATCACAACTAACTTTCGTCTGTAAGTACATCTGGTTTCTGACCATAAAACAACTTCCAGAACACAATTTTTAATGTTAAAAAACTTTAACTCATGGAAGAAGAAGATATCTGGGTCGATACTATTAAAGAGGAGCAGAATTTTTGAATTTGTTTGAATTTGTATCAAGGTCTTTGAAGAGAGTATATTTTTCAGTTATTTTAGTGAATAATTTTGAACGTAAATTGTCATAAAGTTTACAGGAGAATAACAATTGAAATTCATTTTCAACTTCATTTGTCTGGCAAAAATAATATAGTCTTAGATTTTCAGGTGTCTTTGGTAAACTGCCTGCCTGTCTCAATATGTAAATGGTGATTTCCTAAACGAAATTTATTCAGTTATGGTTAACCTGTGGAGAGGATTTTTAATCATGGTATCGTTCTTAAAGGTACTGAGTATAAAAACTCAATTTCCTTAGTTTGTTTTAAAGTCTTAATTGATGTTCGATAAGAGCACTGCGAATACAGAGAGCAACTTGGTGTTACCTGGAGAACGATCTGAGCCTGCAGAAAGGTTTATCGGTTTTATTGAGTGTAGAGAAGTAACAGAGAGGCTCTAGGAGGATACATAATTTTGAAAATCGACCGGCCGGCTTATACTTGACATGAAAAACTATAGATCGCAGTCATGGGATGGTCGGGGT
>NW_028145506.1:60000-120000 GCF_977016875.1 Pavona decussata | reverse complement strand
GAGCCTTTAACCGATAGCCTACCCCCTCCCCAGTTCCCCGAAGGGCTGGATCTGCCGCTAATATAGAAACAAACGGAAAGAAACGTTAGACCCGTTAGATGAGAATGATTACATAAGGACATCGCATTTAAGGTAGGACCTTTGTCACTATCTAATTAGAAGCTGGGAAAGTATTTTAAAGCGATACTCAGGTGCCTAAACACAAGCTATGAGTCGGAGGAGTCAGCCAAGATTATACCGTACGTAAAATTAAGCTCTTAAACGCCACAATAAATCGAATTAATTTGAAAACTTCGAACGAGACGGATGTGCTATGCACTAAAACATTGAACGGTTACTTTAATGGTATTTTAACGAGATAGTAATAATGAAACTTCTTGGTAACTTTCTGAAATTGTACAACGTTTTATCAGAGTCAGTGCTACTTATTAAAGGAACTGAGAAGGAAAGCAATTCTTAATCTGGACAGTGGGGTATAACTTCAGTATACTATGATGATTTTACAGGTTTAGAGGTAAGGTAACCCGACCATAACCCCGGGGGCTTATAACCAAGGAAGTCGGGCCTTGTAAGCCGGGGACATTCTAAGGAATAGCATCATAGCAGTCACGGCGAAAATATAACTAAGAGTTTCTACGAGAATATTTTCTAAATAGGTATACTTTTCCTTGCTTCCATGGTCTATTACTAATTGCTGTCTTTCTGATTATTTTATGTGAGATATCAATCTGTCAGTATCTTTACCATGAGTTAGAATTAAATATTTTCCTTCAAAAGCCCGCAATTTTTCCAAGGTTCATAAGTAGCTACTGGGTCAGTTTGTTAACACCAACAGATATACCCTAATCAGGCCTTTGAATGCAAAGTTGGATTCGTTTGTATTGTAAACTACCTGCCGCTTGAAAATAGATCAGAAATACATGATGACCCCCAAATCACAACTGACAACTGTTTTTTTAGTAGTGAAAGCAAAACAGAAAAAATAAAACTATTAAAGGCATAAAGGAAGGATTGCAAGTTTCACTTTTGTTTTGCCAGATTTCGCTGGCTCAGTGTTTTTAAAAAAGGAAACATACGGCAGTGAGCAAGCATGGTTTTCAGCCGAGTTAGCTTTTATAGCGGCCGAAACTGTTGCCTCAATTCTGCTGGTTCAAGCTACACTTGTGTTGGCAGGTCGCGGTAAAGTTTGTACAAAGATGAAACACCACAAGGGCATAGCGTACGTTTAGGTTAGATTTAGGTCAGGTTTTGCCTCAGTCCGTAGTCGTAGATATGCCTTTCGCCTATTATGCTTACGAGAATTCTGTTTTACATTGTACAGCCCACAACCTAAATAAGCTATATATATGTATATCTAGTATTGATTCCACTAATGAGTAAAAATAATGACTTTAACACCAATTATAGAATTCACGGATAAAAATAGAACTGCTAACTAAACAGATTAGTCACCACATATAACCACATATGAAAACGTACCGAGTTGCCAGGCTAAATCAAGAGCTTTCAACAACCGAATCGCAAATTATTCTTGACTAAAATGGGACACAGGGAAAAAAATCTTCTCTCTAAATAACCAATAACCATGATTGTCAATCATCGATATTGAATGTTGATAGATTTCTACTTACTGAATTTTTTTTATCAGTTTTAAAACTGCTGGGAACATTTTGACAAGTTGCGCTTTAATATGACAAAATACTTACGAACTACTGAGACTTGTGAATTTGTACCGGACTGTTAGATTCATTTTACTTATTGGAAATAAACTGTTTGTTGTTGGCTTTTGTTCATAATAAATGTTGTGATGTTAGATTCTGAGATATCGATTCGAATCGATGATTACAGCATTTGTTTTCAACTTTTGTCGGCTGGCTGTTTATTTTACTGTCGGGTTTCGACTTGGCCAGGGATTTTAATCTGCTATGGAAGACAAAGGTCATCTTCTAAGTCCTTATTAGTCCCGTAATAAATTCATTTAAACGCTGCCACCTTGTAACAGTCAAACCCCTACAGGGAGTATGGAAATTCACCAATCAAGTATTGTGTTCCGACTCATGCGTATGAATATTGCATACGCACGAGTTGTTACCCGTTAATAATTAAGATGTGCATTATTTTTTTTAACAAGGTGGTTCCTTTATAATCGGTAAATTGAACGACCAATACTTCGAGAATTCCACTGGTAAAGGAGATTAAAAAGCATTCGCGCCATCAAGTGAATCATAAACAGTTGTTCACGTCTCCGCGAACTATATCGGTTTACAGAATAAAATTTGACTTCCTGCAGCTTTCAATTTCATCTGCGAAACAAGTCTTCAATTGGGCCTATCGATCTTAATCATTCCTTAATATTAAATCTATGCGATATGAGGAAATGTATAGCCAACATTCCTGCTTAATACAAGAGTTGGTTGTTAAGGTTCTCATCGGCAGTTGTCAAGGACAGCTGTTGATGACGTAGGGTTCAAAGTAAATCATGTAAATGAAAAGAAACAATCGATCCGATCCGAAACCGAAATAATCGATTAGTGATCGTTTTATCATTTGCCGGTTACCTCTGTCAAACAAGAAGCTGACCATAAATCAGCTCATAAATTTGAAAACATAACTTTGGTGTGAGCAAATAAATCCTTCAGTTTGTATGTGGATTCTGTCAATAACCCGTTGCTATAGAAACGGCTAGATCCGCACACGCATGCGTTAATTTCTTGTCGTGATTGGTAGGTTTCGATCACGTGCCGTAATTCACGTTTGTTATTCCACCTGGCCCTTTGTCATTTCTCTCCGCCAGATTATCACGCTGAATTTTCACCCAGTTTCCAAAATTTATTTCCAAAGTTAAAAGTTGAACTAGGTCCGTTCAAAATTGGCCAGATAGGTTAAGTATCATCTAGAATTTGATAATGTCGGGTTCCTATCAGCCACCAATTCTCCCTAAACCGGCAAGCAGCCTTCCTTTTATAGCACCCAAGCCAAACATGCCAGGTCAGGGTGTAAATGGAAGTCACTCAGACTCTAATAAGATAGAAGAAAATCAGGAGAATGGAGCTCCTGGTGATATTTTCGACGTGGAAGCAGAAATGATGAGAAGAACAAGTCAACGCAAGCGCGCTAAAGTATGTTTCACAGTTTGTCTTCATTATCTAAAATTTGTCATTCATGATATATTATGCAACATTCTTCAATTTACTGTCAACAATACGGTTTTGTGTTGAGCCTTAGCCTTTTAATTAGGGCTTCAGATAGAAGTCTTCCAGGGCATGAAAGACGCATCTGAGGTCTTAATAATCGGGTTTTTAAAGGGAGGTTTTCCGTGACCTCCGATCCAGGGACACTAAATTTATGCAACGCACTAAACGATCTGTCAAAGCGACGATTTCTGACTGGCTAGGAGCTCCGTCAAAGTCACATGGCCATTCTTTTACGGAATTATTTGATACCTTCCCCGTTGGCATTTACTTCAATTTCCTGAATTCTAACGAGGAAAGTAGTTTGGTAAGCTGAGGGAACGTTTTGTTCCGCCTTGGACAGAAATGAATGCGAGATTTTCGACAAGATTTTAGAAGCAGAAAATGGGAAGCATACGTCATTTTGTAAACAATGAAACTTTGTAATCACTAACACGCAACGGCACAAAGCTGTAAGAATATTGTCTAAATAGATTTATTAAGCCGGAATCTCTTACACCGAATACCTGATCTTTCGTCAGAGATATATTTCAAAGGGCCGTTGTTTTTTTTTCAGGGCAAATAAATCAGTTAAATTTTTTAGCGGCTTTGCGCGGTGAATTGTTTACATATTTCATGGAGTGGTCACGCGGGACTGTCCGAGTTGTCCGCGAGAAGAATGGTGATGTCTTCCTTTCTTCATTGTTCGCGTTGAGAATCTCGTTTAAAATTGTCACACATTCGCCTCGATCGTAGCAAAGGGAATTGAAACACAAAGTGCTTGGTTTTTCGTGAGAATTCGCGCTGGATCTTTCTCTCAATTGACTACAATGGAGGTAAGCGATTTGCAATGTATCAAGAACAAGACGTGATGGAAATTCCACATAGAACAAGATCGATCAAAACGATCCAGGAGAAAAGCAGGGAAATTAAAAAGAAAAGTTGATAATTTTTTTGTTACCAAAAGGGATTTCGAGTTAAAATCACTTTCTAAGGGTTAGACTTAAAACTAAGCGCCGAATAAGCGAACGATTTCCAGTTTAAGGCGACAATTCGTCGGTGAATTTATTGTTGAAATAGGTAGACACGTTCGCTCCATGTGTTCGCCGGATATTTGATAGTCAAAACGACCAAAAGGTGCAGCTCTTTGTCCTCTTGAGGATTTAAACTAAAGGAAATGATTTTAAAACTTTCGTTGCTATAAAAATGAACATTGTAGAGTAAACCTACAGTATTTAACAATCGTAGGTCGGAAACAATAGTCATGTACTCGCTCTCTTTCAAGGGAAGCTGTGCTAAAGTACAGCTGACAGCTGGCAGAAACTTTGTTGCATAACATTTTATGACCAAAATCTATTAGTTAGCGGTGTGTCCGTAGAGATCTGTATCTCCACATAACTATGTATGTTTTAGAAACTGTAACAGGCTTTTGTTTTCCATGAAAATATATCTAAAAGTGCAAAGATCCTGTGTTCCTATACATGTACAATTATTATATACAGGTATTACATGTATATTACCTACTTGTAGACAATCATAGCAATCATAGCAACCAAGTTATAAGTTGGAGTAATAATATAAGATAAGATAAGATAAAAAAATAATATTTTGAGGGCTTGAGTGGTGGGTCATGTGTCCTTTAAAATGTATCAATGCAGTTTTTCTCAATTTGAACTTCAGTTTGAATCAGCACCCAAGAGAGAGCTCCTAGAACAAACAACATTTGAGCTTTTTATATATCAAGTAACCATAAGCCTTCAACAGCCTCCATGCTGGGCAATACAGTGACGTAAATGGTCTGTAAGCAGAGAGAGCCAAACCAGTGTAAATAGACTTAATGCAGTCATTCCATGTTATCCAAGGTTCTGATATCACACCTTAATTGGTCAAATCACTGACCAAGGTTAATTACAAGCAGGCAGAATGGCAGCTACAATAAAATGTCTACATGCGCACATCACTCAGTCCATCTGCCTGGTGTGTGCTTGGTTCTTTTGCAAACATCTTGGTAACTGTAAGGGTGCGCAAGGAACTGACATAATTTTCGTTGGAAAAACTCTGGTTATGTAATGTTGTTTGGGGTTAAACCAGGGTGTAATTTACCCACTAGTTTGAGCTAAATTCTAGCCTGTTCCAGGCGCCTAGAGAGACGCGCGAAGGAGAGGGCGAGGGGACGAAAGCGAGGGGGGATTAGGAGCCTGGAACAGGCTAGCTAAATTCTGGTAGGAACACCCTAGAGTAGAAATGATAATTGCATTTTTCATTACTTATTGTAATGTTGTAATGGTGAACTCAAGTTATTATATTTCATTATAGTTATCATCAAATAGTTTTAAATTATTATTTTATGACTGTTATTTCAGGTTGAATACACAGAAGTCGATGTAAAACTGGCAAATCTAACAGACGATGAATTATCAGATGATGAAATCATTCAGAGAACCACTTCACGAATCTCACCAGTCCCCCCCACACCCATGGAGACAGAAGAGCCAAGGGAAGTAGAAGAGGAAGAGGAGGAGGAAGATGTACCTGAAGGTGCGTTTGAGATACTTGATTAAACAGATTAAATTGTTTTTTAAAAACACATGTGGTTTGCTTTACAATCCCAATTTTCAGAATTTCATATAGAACATCATGTCACCAAGTAGATGAAACATTGAGACAAAAATTAATGTTACTAACACCAGGATTGCATAATGGGGGTGGTGGTAAGGCAAGCGTAGGTACAAAGCAAACAAAAGCCTCACTTATCCCCATACTAAGGTGGGTTGGAGAGGGGGGGGGGTGGGGGCAAGAGTATACTTAGGAAGATACCAACCTGGGCCAGGTTAATCGTGGTTAACTGAGGTCTCTTGTTTTCTTGCTGGGAAGCATTTTTACTGCTAAGTTGAGTTAGAGTTTGACAGTAGTTAAAGGTAAATGAAGGACAAAAAAGAAATTTATAGGAAACAACATTGTTCAGCTATGTGAATAAGACTTAACACTGAGAAAACTTGTAATCCTAGCTACAGTGTAGGTCATGGAAGTTTTCTGTTTTGGTGGCCGCAAATCCTAACCCTTAACATAAATGCTAACCATTAAGCTAACTGGAGAGTTATTTAAGCTAACCTGAGTGCTATTTAGGCTAACCAGAGTGCTTTTTACAGTGGGTTCACCAGAGTGCTATTTAGGCCAACCAGAGATTCACTTCATGTAATTCTTTAAAGTAAATGTCCAAAGGAATAGGAATATAGTTTTGTAGGTACTTTACATGTAAAATTAGATTGAGTTATTGTCAGCAACCAATCAGTCTGCTTTTGTAAAGTCGCTCCAGGCCTTGTCGAAGAATATTAGCCAAAAAGTTACTGAGCAAATAAGCCTAAGAAAGAACCTCTTACTAGTTATTTGCAAAATATTTTGCCTTTCCTGCCCATCACCTCTTTTAAAGTTTTTTATTTCAGGCGTTGTTTTACATGTTTCTGTTATGATATTTCACTGATAGGACTTGAAGGTGCAGCATTCCAGAGCAGACTACCTTTTGACAAGATGACTTCACAGGAGGCTTCCTGTTTTCCAGATGTATCACAGGGTCCCCCACCAATTCAAAAACACTTCTTATACCTTAGGAATAGGATGGTATGTGCTCTGCTTTTTTCCATATTGAAATAGAAATCATTTTGAGGTCATTTTACAGCTCTGACATTATAACAGCAGTTTAACCTACCAATACAGTAAGTGAGCTAGGGCCTCAGGACCACTTGTATCCATTGGCACGGTGTCCTTAGGGCTGTTAAAATGTTTCAGTAGGTCAACATGAGAGACATGACATTTCCATGTTGTAAGTACTAAAAACAGAACAAAAACAGCTGTAGAAAAGTATTGTGTATAGCTGAATCATAGCTTAGATAGCTTGTTAGGTTTTCTCATTTACTAGGGGATCGTACCGTGGGCTATGATAATTAAAATTAACTTCCTGACACATTGAGGGAGGAAAATAAATAAAAAAATAAATGCTTTGTTTATGGTGGAAATGCACTTAGCTACCCAAAGCTAGTTTACAGGCATTCCACTCAGAAATAATGGGAAACAAAAATAATGTATTAAATACATTATGTTATGTTATATTATGTTACATTATGATTGATATGTAATTAAATCTAAGATTTCTGCATCAAATTATGCTGTCATGGTGGTTTACTTCAAGTTATTTGGAAACCAATAGATTATTGGAATAGATTGTTATCTAATAGATTATTAATAGATTGCTAGGTATATTGGCTTTTTCACTTGTCACAGAAAAATATTAAGTACTCTGTTGTTGTGTTTGCATTGCAGCTACAACTGTGGATTGAGAATCCAAGACAGCAGTTAACCCTGGAACATGCACTGTCACAACTGGATCCTTCCCAAAGTAGTTAGTACTCGCCTAAATTTTACTCACAATTTCTTCTGTAAAGTTGTTCACCACCTGAAAAAGTCTATTTCGTGTAGGTTTTGTGCAAGGTTATCATACACAAAACTGTCATTTTTTTCTTGAAATCAAATTGCTACAGACAAGTTCTATTTTGACACAGAGTTTTGACTGGTTATCATGTAACAAAAACTTAGTTGATGTGTATTTAGTCTTTGAGCAAAATCCTAGCTAAATAAAAAAGAAATCACTTATTACTTTTCTTACCCCTATTTAGACATGTTGGGGTGGGGGGGGGGGGGGGTGAGCAGGGACAATTCTGCTCGCAGCAACTTTGAAATTATCTCACTAACTCCGTAAATAATTTAACCAAACATTTTTTTGCACTCCCCGCTTATGCAGCACCACAGTTTCTTTAGAAACAACCCCCTTATCCATTTCTTACATGAAAACTGGTCTCTGTACGGAAATACACAGCTTATCTGGAGCAATTTCCAATTCAAGGCAAAAAAGACACTTACAAGAGTCTTGCCTAAAAACCGTCATTTCTACAAATCAACTGATTTTTATGTATAATTATTATAATTGTATGTTTTCTCCTTTTAGATGACCCTAAACTTGCCTCCAGAGTACATGCTTTCCTCGCCAGATATGGCTTAATCAACTTTGGAATATACAAGATTCTCAAAATGCCACCACCATGTAAGTCTTGTAATAATGAGTGTCAGAATTGCATTATGAAAAGTATGTTTTATCATCAATTTTCCTTGGTGTCAGCAGAGTTTTATTAATAGTGTATTGCATTAAATTACTTACATCTACAACACAACTGTGATTGATTTTGTATTTATTATTACAAAACATTAAGGGTTTTCATGGGCAAACTGACCACCTCTGAACAAGACTTGCCCCATTTTTTTAACATCTTGACCAACTTTTTCCATAAAAGAGAGCATATTTACGTAGTAAGAACACACTCCTAATAAAGATTGGAGTTGAGATTGTATGGGACAACATTGATCCAGTGAATGAACGGAAATTGGGACCCGCATTCCCCCATGGATTTTGCAGGGGCAGATGACATCATCACCAACTTGGCAAAGGAGAGAGAGCCTGGCATCGAGATCATCGAATGTACTCCCTAATCTTTGATTATTATTAGTTGGTGATACTATACAGTTGCTAATATGCTGAATAAACATTTATTTAGTACATTTTGTACCTTGAATCTTTCATGAATAATTCAATAAAATTCATTCCAAATACAACAGTGATTATTTTAACTTGGTCTCCATGAAAATGGTCCAGCAGTAGCTGACTTACTATAATATGTAGTGCAATCTAAGTGTTATAGAATCAGAGGGTCTGTTTTATTCAGTTTCAGTAATTTAATTTTGGTTGTTCAATATGAGTATGTAATAAAGTACGAAAGTAACTCCAAAGAACATCCTTCAGTACTCAATATTTGAGTATGTGTATATGAGTATGTTGTTTGATATACATTTCAGCTAAGAAAGCTCCCAAAGTGATAGTCGTTGGCTCAGGAATCTCAGGACTTACAGCTGCACGGCAATTGCATGCATTTGGAATTGATGTGACCATTGTTGAAGCCAGGGTAAATATACCTCATGTCAAAATGTTATTGTCTTCACATTTGGAATACACTTGTACCCTTGTTTGTGATCCTTGACTGTTGGTTAGAGAATCCTAAACTTGGAGGACTTTTTTCATCAATGGTAGTCAATACAAAAAGACCAAATTTCTCTAAACTGCTGGTCAAGTTCATGGGTATTCATAAACATTTTTGGTCACAGGTGGCCAAGATGAAAATAGATACCAACTTGAAAAAGTTGGGCCAATGTGTTCACGTTCTTTCTTTGTGTCTAATAAAATGTGTTATGGTGGCTCTTTTGTTCTTTGAATATTCACATTATTTCATTTTATTGGTGATCGTGAATGTATGAGCAAGGTAGTCATAAAATAGGGAAATTTTTTTTTTACCAGAAATGGGAGGGCCATATTTTTGTTAACAAAAGTGTAGCTGTAGTTACAATGTTCAGTAATTATAATTGTGAGACTTAATCAATACCTCTTTAATTAATCCTTTTTCCAATTGCAATTATTTAGTGGTATTTGAATGCTATTGTTTCATGTTTAACTCTAGGAACGTGTTGGTGGAAGAGTAGCAACATTCCGTAAAGGCCAGTATATTGCAGATCTTGGAGCTATGGTCCTGACTGGATTAGGTTGGCAAGACTTTTTTCTGTGCATGGAGACACTAAAATTATGTACATAAATTCCAGACCTGTAGAAATCACATACACAGAGAATTCATCATTAATAATATAATTTTGAAATGTCATTGTTCGTGTTGCTGATTAGCAACACAAATAATGTTTTTACACTAACAATCACATCTCATTGGTCACATTCAACACACATTAATTAATGCATACATGCTCAATTTAAGTTTTGGTCTCCTTTATCTCATATTCATGAATTACTGTAAGGGGTTTGAAAAACTTCAAGCCAGAAACAAATTGAAACCACAGTACATAGTTACATCGAATCCCATAATTATTATAATTAAGTATTAAATTCATATTTTATATTCTTATGTGTTGCTGATGGTATATGTTGCTCTGATCCATGACAGGTGGTAATCCCTTGACTGTACTGGCTAATCAAATAAGTATGGAGCTACATAAGATTCGGCAGAAGTGTCCACTCTATGAAACTCATGGAAAATCGGTATGCTCAGTTCCTCAATAGTTCCCAACCAACATGTAAGCAAACGGGCACTGTACCACTCACCAGCTCCCCAATAAGTCATTATTAGGGTTAGAATGAGTATTAAATTTGTTTAACAATGATGGGACTTAATAGTCTCTATTAATGACTAACAAACCTGTGGCCCTTGAATTCAGGATCAACTTGGAATTTGGAAATGTTGATTTTTGCGGAGAGGGGAATTAACCATTAGGTACCCAGAGGGGCAAGGACAATAGACAACAACAAACTCAACCCAGATATGAATCAAACCTGGGCCACATTAGTTGGAGGCGAGTACTCTCACCAGTGCGCCATCCCTGCTCCCTCAGAATAACCCAGAATTCAATGGCATAATGTACATTATTTTTTAGTCTTCTGCAGCCCATTGTTTTGTAAACTACAGGTAAAATAATAAAACATGAAGAATTTAACATCTACACATAATTGTACATAATGTTTTATTTTCAACAACCTAGCTTACAAAATCACAGAAAGTGATAAACATTCATTGGTTAATGTTACGCTTGATTTTTTCCTGAAGGGCCCAATTGAAAAGAAAGCCAACAGCAGACTATCAGCTGTTAGGGTAGGCTTTCCTTTCCTTTTGGTTTTGAATGAAACATTGTATCATCCATTCATCATACATGTAGTCGCTTTCAACTCAACACAATCATCTCTGGCGACATTATATGTTCATCAACCGTTTGTTTTGGCATTACAAAAGACTGGCCGGTAAAATCAAGGATTGTGTCAAAATGCAAGAGTATTGTTAGGGCAATGTGCAGACTGAAAGAAAACAATGTTTCATTGTAACACTGAGGCCTCCTGAGGAGTGTGCATTACCTTCATCACCCCTCTCCCTCCCCCGTCCCCACTCCCCCCCCCCCCCCCCAAAAAAAAAGAATTTCAACAACAACAATCTGGTGACACAGGACTTCCTTTCTGGCCCCAGTTGTTCAAAGAGCACATTATAACTCCAGCCAGTGGACAAATCGCTATCCAGCAGATAAAATGCAATCGAACCAATACATTTTATCCATTGGATAGCAAGTTATCCACCAGATAAAATTATCCGCTCATTGAACTACCGTGGCCTGATGAGCAACTCAAGTCTCCATGAATTTTTGGCAGCATAACAACCAACACTTGAAAGAAAGCAATGCTGGATAATTATCTTGCAGCTGTTTCAGATATGAAAGTGTTTGACAGTTGTGTAAATATTTCAGCAGCGTTATGGACTCAGAACCTTTGGCGTAAAACCAGGTGGAGAAAAAAGCTCCTGGATCAAGTGACCATGTCTGGTGTAAACAATAAAAGCTACAGAAACATATACTACAGCCTTTGCTAGGCGAGTTTGGAAATGATTAACATGTGACAGTGCTTCATTGTAAATCCTCAGAAGGCCTCAGTCTTCCTCCATGAAGTAACAACTGCCAAATGAAAAAATTGCCACTGAATGACTAATTTCTAAGTGTTCTGATATTGTTAAATTATGACCCTCTAATTTGGTGACTGACACTTAAGATTTAGTTGCTTGGGCAGGAAACTCTTCTACAAATCAAGCTATCAGAGCCTGAATTTTTGGGCACTTTCCATTTGACAGAACTGACTGGCCAGAATCAATCAGTTTGCAAATGGAATGCCTAAATTTTAAGAACTACTTAAATGCTCGTCCTTCTAATTTTGTCAAAATGGCACCGGTGAATTTCGACAATCCCGTCAAAATAGTGAAACCCATTTACAATTTGACTTAGGGCTGGCCGGCCAGTTATGATAATTTGAAACCACATTTATTTATTAGTCACACCTTGGTGCTAACAGACTACTGCTTCATAATAAGTATCAATAATTGATAGATTTTTGTGTTCATAACTTTCAATCTGTTCACCTAGCTGACCATCTTACATTTAATTTACTCTGTGTCACATTCTTCTGCAGCCTGGGAATGTAGCTGCCTTTCATTGCTCCTGGCTGCAAGGGGCATCTACTGGCTAGCGGCCGGGAGAAATAAAAGATGACTGTATTCATATAGGCTAATTTCTCATTCGTTTTTGCTTTCTAAGCATAAATAAAATTGCACAGTCTTTGTGGGTAAAAGTTAAAAATGAATGGTTACATGAAGATTTCAAAGACAGTAATTTTGGCTGTCAGAGTGTTACTGATATTCTTAGAATACAAATAAAGTGTGAACACTAGTCAAAAATATGTTTTTTCCCTGGAAGTCTATTATGAAAAGAAGGAATTAAATTCAAAACCAGTCAGATATGAGATGAATAAACCGCAAGCCTTTTTTTAATGGTTAACTATCCTAGCCCTTGCGGTTTATGTACGTTTCTCCTACTGGTTCATCTCAGCTGTCTGATTGATTTTGGCAAAATTCATGTGTCAGAGTTTTAATGAAAGTGTTTACATTTTCTTTTGTTTTTCTTTCTTTCTCCTTTTATTTGTTTCACTTTAATACCAAAGTTATTTTGCCTGTGCTAGGTTCCAAAAGAGAAAGATGAGATGGTTGAGCGTGAGTTCAACAGACTGCTGGAAGCCACGTCTTTCTTGTCTCATCAACTGGACTTCAACTACATGCACAGTAAACCTGTATCCTTGGGTCATGCTTTGGAGCTTGTCATCAAGTAAGTAGTTGCTCTATCAGGATTTGACTGTGCTTTACATCCAGAGTGAAACTTTTCAGACTTTAGGGATTGTTTTTTTTTTCCTTTGGGAATGATTTTTTTGGGAGACTTTCTTGCATCATGTAAAAGTCAGGACACACTAGTTAGGGGATATTAATAATTAATTTATTGCAATGGTGTTGTTACTTGCACTTGAATAAACCATATTTGTATTCTGCGGATTGAACTGGATCTAGCTTACAATGGAGGTTCTTTCCGGGCAATAATGATGATTAAAAAATTTATGTGTGACTGGGAAAAGATATCCCTACATAAGCATTGTGTGCAAACTAGTTCCAGTTTAATACCATAACTGAGGTTACAAATACGGTCTGTTCTATCTGGCAAAAATGAATGAACATATTAAATACCCCACATCTTGCCCTAAATTTGAAATAAGTTCCTTTCATGGCCTACAAGTAATAATTATTGTTGTTCCAGCTCTTAAATCGACATCACCTTTTTCCCAAAATAATTATTATGGTGAACACTTGTCATAAAGAGGTTCAGATCTATGCTCTTCCTGAGTGTGTTTAACGTGTTTGTTTTTGTTTTGATAATTATCAGGATGCAAGAGAGACAAGTGAAGGAGCAACAGATTGAACATGCAAAGAAAATACTGAAGATACAGGAGCAACTGAAAACAAATTTGGCACTGGTAGGTGCTTGATCATAAATTTACCTGTATTATGTAGATGTGTATTATGGAGGAGAATATTAAAGGTCAGGCCTGAATCTGAACACATGTGTATCGATCAGTGGGAGGCAGCTTCTTGCTAAAATGTTACATCATGGACTGGCCAATTTAACAATTTGAAAGCATTTTGCACTGTCTTTTAACTAACAATCCTGGCTCTTATTATAATTACACTAATGTAGAAAACAAGTTCAAGAAACATTGTTACAAGTCTGTACCAATATTATTATTGTTGATCTTGTTTTGAAGTCTTCATTGAGTTGCTTTTTGTGTGCGCCTGTCCAATCAACAGCCCAGTTTAAAGAGCTCCATAAGTGTAAATACTTTGCTTAATTGACCCCAGTAAATATTGCATATAATATAAATCACCTTTTATATAATGCAAGCCAGGTAACTTATAAAGGAAAAGTTATTTTAACCAATCACTTTCACTTGTATGGTACACTTGAAAAATAGGGAGTATAATATTGATCAGTAGATTTATCTAATTATTATTGATGATAAATCACATGGGACTATCCAGTTATTTGTTATGAATCATTGATATTCCAACTGATTCCCTGGCATCAATATACATGACATTTGTTTGCCATTAGATGGTACAAACAAAAGAAAAAGTGATGCAGACACACAAAGAATACCAAGATGCACTCAAGGTCAAGGAACCAAGGTATTTCCTACCATGTCCAGCTACTTAGCATGGAAAATACCTGGACAGTACCCCAGTATTTTCCACTGAGAATAATTATGTAAAAAAGATGGCTCAAAATTCCACACTGATTTTTAACATAGCATAATCCAGACCTATACAGCCATTCTAATGGTCCTCAGGAATTTTCCCTTTGTACCCTAGAAGCTGAAGACTGTTGGAATTTTCATAGTCTCCAAATTAAACAGTACAAGCCGTGGCACATGTAGGGGCAAATAGTTTTGCATGTTGTATAAACATGTAGTATTTTTATTCAGAAATTGCGTATTTCATGAGCTTGGGTCAGAGAAGAAATGAAGGGCTCACAGCAGAACTGGCCAGTAGTAGCGCTCTTTAGATTGCTTTTTGTTGTTTTAGCTCAGATAATTTCGCCAGATTTTTGCAAAGACCTTTAATTCCTTGAACAAGGAACATTACCCCAATGTTTTTTAAATCCATTGTTTTATGTTTTGCAATAAGATCCTATAACAAAGTGCAAAACCATGGATAAAACAATGGGGTGGAACGTTTCTGAAGGAATTGAAAGCCATGTGTGAATCGTCCATTACTGAGCTATGATCAGTGATGTTGAAAGTGTCCTGTGTGGAAATGGAAGAAAGGTGGTCATTTTTTGGCACTGTTAGAAATAAGAAATGTTTAGTATATATGTTATGAAATATTGGGGAGCAAAACAAAAGTGTGAGTCCCCCACTGGAATTAAACCAATGGCCTTCTCTTCACACTCGTCTGATGCCCAGAACACTGAGTTACTGGGCAACTTGTGGAATGCTGAGTCATTTTAAACATTTGTTTTTTTTCAGACAACTATTATAAATGTCATTTTTTTAAGTGAATGTGCTTTGTGTGAAAACTGGTTTGTCTCCTTAAATCTTTCCTTCTCCTCGCAGGGACATTACTTCAGAGTTCTTAGTCAAAAGCAAGTTGCGGGACTTAAATGCTCTTTGCAGGGTGAGTGTTGAATTGGCATCAGCATTTTGCATTTAAATGTTGGTTGAAGTTCTCATTTTGAAACTTAAAATCATTGTACAGTCTATGATTTGCTATAGGATATCAACATTGAGTCAAAACACAGATTAGTTTTATTGCTGCGTCCTGACAATATTTACAGTACAGATGTTGCTCGAAATATTGGAGTTATCTTAGATGACAAATTAAATAAAAAAGCCACTTGCAGCTATCTGCAAGTTGTCTTTTATTCACATTCCAAATGTTGCCCATATTTGAAGATAATTTCTTATCTGATGAAAGTGTAAAAACATTTGTGCATACATTTGTCATGTGTAGCCTCGATAATATTATTATTAATAATAATATTGTAATTTGCTATTATATGGGCTATTGAAGAACATGATTCAAACACTTTGAACAATGGGCTCAAAACTGTGGGCACGCCTTGTAGTGAAGGGAGAAAATACGACCACATCACACCAATACTAAGAGATCTAATTGGCTCCCAGTTGATAACCGTTTTGTTTTTAAAATTATGCTGTTTACTTATAAAGCTCTTCATAACAATTATTATAACTTAGCACCTGTTTATATACAAGATCTACTTTAAATTTACACTCAGGCTGCATGCAACCTTACATCCTATTCTTCAAAACTATTAGTAACTCCTTTCTCTAATTTGAAGAGTTATGGAGACAAAGCATTCTCTGTATGTGCTCCTAAATTATGGAACTCATTACCCATTGAATTAAGGAACTGTCAGTACTTCACTTGATGTTCTTAAAAATAAGTTTATAAAGGTTTATTATGTTAGGTAATACCTGGTTAATTTTCACATGTTTTAACAATTTTTTGTACATATTTACCCTTGTTTGGTAATGAATTTTTCTCACTTTTGTAAAACACTTTTTAGAACTTTTAGATTTTGGCACTGTACAAATTGTCATTGTTATTATTGTATGATTTTTTCTTTCTGGTTATTACTGTCCTGAAAAATTTAATTAGTGAATGAATACATGAGAAGGGCGTGGTTTACTCTTTCCCAACTCTCTCCATGCAAATCCTTTTTTCTGTAATTTCAATGAGGTAGCAAATTATTACAAGTTCAAAGTTTTGCTAGATGACATTGTTTTATGCAAGTCCAATACTTCCCTAGCCTGGCCAAATCTTGAATCTCGTATCCAGATCTTAACTTCTCACTTGCTTTGAGAGCTCAGGGAGAATACTATAAGAAATTGTTGTAGTTTAATGAAATGTTAATGTTAAGATATTCAGCTGCAATGTGAACAGTAAACCAAAGGATTGTGCGTGGTCACGGCCCTTCCAGCGTAAATTGCAGCACCATTGTAATCAACTTTCAAAATGGCAAAGTTTCATAACCAGTCCCTCAATTAACTGTACAAACTCCTCACTGAGTCATTTAATTTGTAAGTTGGTTCATTTTACCAGTTTCAAGGGCATCCTGCTTTCTTCCTCTAGGAATACGACGAAACGGCAGAGGAGCAATTACGAATTGAAGAGAAGCTGGAGGAACTAGAAGACAATCCACCAAGGTACAGTAGTTAATAATGACCAGTGTGGTCATGTAGAAAAATAATATTGTTCATGTTCAGGTAGACATAAAAAATGTCCACAAACCTGTGAGTACACCACTTCCAGGGATTAACCTAGTTTCAGTGCAAAGCATGAAGTGTAGGTGTGCTGTTGTAGATTCTCTAGCTTATTTTTTCCTTAGACAGAGAACTTTGCTCAGCATAAAATTATCTTTCTCTCGTCATGTAGGTGAATAAAATCATTGACATGTACTTGCAACTGGCTTTAACCTTTCATAGACTAGCATGATCCCATCCAAGGATGTACATGTCAGTGTGTAGTAAAGTACTTATGTTGTCTGAGGAAACAACACAGCAGAACAGACAGACAAAATTTGTTTCACTACCTTTGTAGTCTTTCAATCAATACTCATGGTTCTTACCACAGGCTACACTGTGCCTCCACACATTGTATTAGTAGGAACTTAGGCAAAGGCAATGGCAACAACAACACAGCAAAGCAATAGGTTTAACGAGGAAGAACAGTCGCTTTGCACGTGCGTTTAAATTTTGGTACATTTCTTTGCTGTCCTCTGCAAAACAACAGCGTGGAATGACCAAATTCAAGGTTTTGTGAACACACAACGGCGAAGTTTTCATTCTCTTTCTAAACTCAAATGCCACTCCTACCAATCTGGTTTCTGGTTAGTTTGTCATTTTTTGACAAGTTGAGTGAATCAATTCAAAGTAATGGTGAAGAAGCACAAATAAAATGACGTCTTATTTTCAAGTGACGTTTTCATTGCTGTCGCCGTTGTCCTTGCATAAGTTCTCTATTGTCTTAAAGGCAACTTGTGTTTTTTTGTCAGTAGATGTCTTTGTAGCAAAGTTGAACTCATGTTCTGTGCATTTCTCTATGACTAACTTTGCCTTAAGAGCATTATTGTTTGAAACTTTTGTCATTGGTTTTCTTTTGCAGTGATGTTTATTTATCATCAAGAGATCGCCAGATCCTAGACTGGCACTTTGCGAACCTGGAATTTGCGAATGCCACACCTTTGACATCATTATCACTAAAGCACTGGGATCAAGATGATGACTTTGAGTTCAGTGGCAGTCACATGACTGTACGTAATGGTTACTCATGCCTTCCTGCTGCTCTGGCTGAAGGACTGGACATCAGGCTCAATACAGCTGTCAGACATGTCCGCTACAGTAGAACTGGTAAAGAAATATAATAATATTATTGTACAGGGCTAATACATGTATTTACATGTACTACATTACTAGCAGTTAGCCAGAAGAGTAGCTGGTTGTATTGACTTGGGACAGCTATTTTTTATTTATTTATTTATTTATTTATTTTTTTTTGAGAAATTGATGGACAATTCTCAAGGCTTTTGAAAATGTCAGGTGAACACACCTCCAGGATGGTCAGGGGGTTATTTTTTGACTAAAAAAATGCTGGTATAATACATATATTTCTCTGACTTGTGATCTGATGGAACAAAGGCAAATGCAGTTCCTTGCGCATGATAATAATCTGTATATTTATACTGCAGTAGGGATAAGCCAAATCCAGTGGAAGTACACTGTAGTTGGTGTAAACTCATGTTATCAGAATTGTAAAGAAATTTTTTATTTTGAGTGTTCTTCCTTCTACCTTTGCTTCACTTTTATTCAGTTTTTATTTGTTGTTTCTGTTTGTTTTATCGGTATTGTATGTGAAATCACAGCCTAGCACTGTAAAGCTGTTATTACACTAGGCAACTCTTCTCACAACTTTGTTGTGCTGTTGCGACACAAGTTGCACAAAACGTTGCCTAGTGTAACATGCCCTGCAATGAACATTCCTCACAATGTTTTTGTTGCAGTCACCAAATTGCACAAAGTAGAATCGACTTCTACTTTTTGCAACAGTTGAGGCAACAACAGCAAATTATGCAACAAGTTAATTTCATGACATGTTACACTTGGTAGCAACAAAAGTGTGAGACAAGTTGCAAGAAAAATTGCGTAGTGTAACAGCGCCTTAACACTCTATGTAACATTGTTTAAATTTTAAATTATACTGTTATTAGAGACTCTGGCCTTGTGATCAAAAAGTTGTTCAACTGCAATCTTGAAGAGCTGATAAATATTTGACTGCCAGTACCTTTTATACTTGTCTAAAGCAAACATCAAGTCAAATCTCTCTTGCATAAAATGTGGCAGAGGTGTAGCAAAACCAGCTTTTTGTGCAATGTTTAATACTTAGTTATAGCCTTCATTCGCTTTTTGCTTCACCGTGTGTCAACTCAGTGGGCAAGGGCACCTAGCATTTGTTGTGCAAGTTAAATACTCTTGTTGTGCTACCTTCTACTTCAACAGATAATGTTGAGGATGGCAGATGGCCTTAAAAGGAAGCAACAGTGTTAACTGGTCATTCAAAAGTTTTTTTAATTTTGTTATCAGGTGTGGAAATAGTGACACAGAGTACCAGCAAAGCGTCCATCACCACAACACAGACATTTAAAGGAGATGCAGTATTAATAACACTCCCTCTTGGAGTACTAAAAAACCATCCGTCGATGGTTCAGTTTCACCCTCCCCTCCCTGAATGGAAAACTGCTGCTATCCATCGAATGGGATTTGGAAATCTAAACAAGGTAAGAGCTCAAGCATCACCTAGTAACAGTACTTCTTGTGTTATGAAACTTACGAGTCTTTGGGCAGCTTAGACAGTGCAGCCTGTGCTATACAAATACACTAAAAAAAATTAATACATTTCTGAAGTAAATCACTGTCTTGTATTTAATTTTGTGGTTTCCCATTCAACAAAATTAATGTGAAATAAAGTACGTTTGCATGAACCTATTAAGTACCATTAATTAAAAATCAATATGAAACATATATTTGAACCGTGGGTGAAAGATTAAATAGTGAGGATTTTTCTTCACCTGCAATTCAAATGTATGTTTCATATATTCATGTTCATTTATTCATCCTTCATGGGTATATTATGAACTCACAATTTGACCAGCTCCCAGTTGGCTTGATAGCTCAGTTAGTAGCTCAAGCACTGCACCAGCATCGCAGAGGTCATGGGTCATGGGTAATTCAAACCCCGTTCAGGCCTGAATTTTTTTCAGGCTTTCTTTTTGCAACTGCTTAATTTGTGTAAATAACTGTGAGGATCTTTCTTCTATTTAATTAAAAATCATTCATTTGGTATCTTGTTCTTCATTTTGTCTGTTTGTTCTGGTATTGGATCCTCTGTAACTAAAATCGGACCATGAAATTCTCCTCACTTTTACAGCTGTTCAGGACCTTTACTGACAACGTCTCAACTTGGATAATTTCTCATAACAAAATAAGAAGTTGTCAACACTCATCATCATTCTCATTGTTTTGTTCACTGTAGGTGGTTCTTTGTTTTGATCGAGTGTTCTGGGATCCAAACACAAATCTGTTTGGTCATGTTGGAAGCACAACAGCAAATCGTGGTGAACTCTTCCTGTTCTGGAATCTGTACAAGTCTCCGGTTCTCATTGCACTTGTGGCAGGTGAAGCAGCTAACAAACTGGAGAACGTGTCTGATGAGATCATTGTTGGAAGTGCCATTGCTGTGTTGAAAGGGATATTTGGAAGCAGTGCTGTTCCTCAGGTTTGTTAATATTACTTGTTTATGAGTTTATAATTATAACACCTTTCACTTTGAAAGTTTTAATGACCAAAGAGTAAGTAAAGTACGAAGTAATGTGTAGGGAATTGCTTCTCAAGTGGATAAAGTTGACAGAAAAGCAGCATCACAGTGCAATAAGAGGTGAGAATTATGGAGCTGCTCAGTGGTTTTCAGTGGTTGTCAAACTGCTGGGTTTCATTTATTCACTTGAATCTCAAAAGTTACGTGTAGCGCCACATGCATTAGGTAATTGAACAAAGCAATTATTATTTTGAGGTACATGTACTGCAGCCATGAACACACGCATTACATGCTCACTGTATGTCATGATGTGACAGTTAACAAATCGATGGCAGTTTTCTATGGTCTATACTGTTATAGACCATAAATGTCATAAAATGTTTAAAACTCATGTTTCACTGCCAAGTTTTGAACATTTTATGGAGACATTTTATGGTCTATTACAGTATAGACCATACAAAACATAACTGCGGTTGTTTTGTTTTTTACTGTAACATGGAAAAAATACAAGCAGAATTGGCTTTATTTCTCATTGAGAAAGCACGGGTGTTACATCTGACATCACTTTTATTGTCTGTACTCTTATCAACAATAGTTATGAGCCAATCAGCGTACGGGAATTTTGACAGCTATGGTAAAAAGGATGATGGTTGATATGTTTCCTCTTTCACAGCCAAAAGAGACAGTAGTGACACGATGGAAGTCAGATGAGTGGTCTCGAGGCTCATACTCCTTTGTTGCCGCTGGCTCTTCAGGAAATGACTACGATCTGATGGCATCCCCAGTGGCCCCTCCCCCAGTGACAGGAATGGCACCAGGAAACCCCTCCCCACCCAACCCACCAAGGGTGTTCTTTGCTGGAGAACATACAATCAGAAATTATCCTGCTACAGTGCATGGTGCTCTCCTGAGTGGTTTGAGAGAGGCTGGGAGAATTGCAGATCAGTTTCTCGGACTTCCTTATGAGGTGAATAGAGTGGGGCAGTCTCCTATGTCACAGGGCTGACGATGCCAAGGATGAACAAAGACATAACATGATAGAAAACATCAATCTAAAGACTGAGAGTGCAAGTTAAACTCACGGCTGCTTCTTTAAGTGTTGCCAGTTTAACAGGAAGCATGACTATGCCAGTGACCAGAAGGTCTGGTCTGTTATTTAATGACGAGAAGTCACAGAAACGTACCGTTGATCAGAGAGTGGATAACTTTATCCAGTGGGTTAAATGTAATAGTTGGAGTACATACTATCCACTGGATAGCCTTATCCGCTCTTCGAACAACTAAGCCTTGTTGTACATAATGACTGCAGTCAACCCCTCAACACTGATGTGAAACGTACAGTGACAGACTGAATAGAGTTTCTTCAGTAATAACCTCACAGAGATCTACATTACCGTCTTTCCTCATCTGTCAGAAACACCTTTAATTGTTATGTGTAGCTTTATGCATGGGTCTTATTGCAGGAAATTTTCAATTAATGGAAGTGTCTTTCTTGCAGTTTCAAGAAAAATCTAAATAATTCTGTATGTGACTTGATTGCTTATTTATTGAAGCCAAGATTTATAAAAAAAACCTCTCCAAGATAAAAATTTAAATACTACCTTCTTCACAACATGGACATGGACCCATCAAAAATCACAAATTTATAGGATTTTGCAAAACTTTCCTGCCATAAGATCAAAAGCCGTTTTACCTGGTAGAAGATGAGAGTGATTTCTTTTTGACCATGAAATGATTTTATAGTTTGAAGCAAAGCAACAAACAAACCATACAATAGCAATATTGTTGGCTTGTGGTTGGTTTTTATCTGTTGCCCAATAACTGTCCTGCACTGTGGGCTATTGAAATTTCTTTTTGGTATGCTGCCAAGTTTTCAACAATCTGGTTGGTCAATCAAGCAATGACTATTTCATAGTAGCCTGGTATGTATCTTGTGTTAACTTGTGGTGAATGAAGCAAACTCTTACTGTGACAATATTATTTTCAAGATCAATTGGAAATCACTCTATGAATCAAGCAAAACCTCAAAGAAACTAAGAGTAATTTTATTGTTACAATCACTCTGAGTCATCAGAAGTAATGTCAGGGAAGTTTGTGCAAATTCAAATTTATTCCACTTTTTCCACCCACAAACACTGTTTTGTGAAAGCTGTAGGTAAAATGCAACCAACCAATGTATAATTGGAACTGGAGTGACTCCTCTGGGGATGTATTATATCACTTTTAAGTGTCTTACTCTTTCAATTCCAACAGTTTCAAAAGGAATGGTGCTACAGAATAGTTCTAGAAAATATCCATACCTCCTTTCCCACAGAAGGTCATAATTAATTTTGGAGATTTTAGAGGTTGTAGAGATCTCAAAAAGTCAAAGTTTTTGCGGGAAAGCATGAAGCTAAATTGTACTTTCCAGAGGGACAGGATGCAATTACAAAGCATAATACTTTCCAATGCAGGCTAGGGTTATGGATATTTTCTTCATATCCCTCTGATTGATCACACTTAAGGGCTTTATCCACACATGAAAAGTTCAACTTCAAGGTTGACCAAATGACAGGTGCTTTAACTGTACAACATTCATGCACTGCGCATCTTACTCTTTTCTTTTGGATGATCTGTCTTCTCTTTTTTCTTGGGGCAGGTAGGACGCATAAAGCTCTTTATAAGGCTTCATTTATTTACCACTCCTTTGTATAAAACTCTATTCCACTTTACTTTGTATTGAGAAAGTGTAGATTAATAATTATTTATTTATTACAAATAAAGAGTAGCAATAAAGATTGGAATTGTATCCAGTTGAATGTGTTTGCTCAGCTCTGCTCCATGGCGTATACATTCTCAGTTTGGTCCAAGTTATTTTGGAACCAATTTAAATAGCATGCAGGAGCATCTGGATGTATTAAAACTGGTACATTACTTGCAAAAAATTTCGGACGTTTTATTTCGGACAAATTTCGGACAAAAATTTCGGACACTGCGCTGAAACATGCCTAAAGTAAATTTACGACTAAAAAACATGAACTGAAAATCTGTGAAAATGATAGTGTTACTGTACCTTCAAGGTTTTACAACCGGATACACCAACCAGAAAATAACACAAACTCAATCATGCAAGCTTATGCCTCAAGCAGTGTCTCAAATATTTTCCTTTCCAGTGATAAAAAGAACGAATGAGCAAAGCCGCCTAATCCGAATTTCAGCCATATCATGTATATTGGCTTTGAATATGTGATGCCGTCGCTCAGAAAGTACTTTTAAAGTTTTATACTATACTGTAAAAATTTCGGACGCTTAATCATTTCGGACGGTTTTATTTTCGGACACTATTTTTGTGCGAAATTAAAATCGTCCGAAATTTTTTGCAAGTAATGTACTCCCTGCCCCCCGCTCCTCCCTTGGCCGAGATGCTAGTCTGTTGCAGGGTTTTGGCAGCAGTATGTCGCTAGTTCCCAGCAGTACACTGTGAAGCGAGACAATGTGGAGCAAAGTTTCTTGTCCAAAGAAAGAATGCAATGTCTGAGTCTTTGGTTAGCCGCAATCCACTGACTTTAGGATCCGACATCCAAGGTGCTAACAACTACACCACAACGAGGGCAAAAGATGAAAGGATGTAGAAATCAAACTCAAACCAAAACAGAGAAAGCCAGGGTGATAAGACAGCTTTCATTCATGCAGTTTTCCTTCAATTAAATTTTAATATGTACATTCTTGAGGTTTTGTTCCGTGGCTTTTTCTTGTCTTTGAAGAATTTGAGATACACGCATATTTCACAACAACCCTTCCAGTGGGAAGTGATGAGATCAAGGCAGCTGTATTCCCTGGCTACTGTTTTGGGGAAAAAATAATTACAGTCGAACCTCCACTAACGGCCACCTCTCCACAACGGCCACATTTTTTTGTCCAGGCGGACAGTCCATACATTAGCTCTTGTTTAAACCTCTCTACAACGGCAACGGCCCCTAAAGTGCGTACCCAACTGCCAAAATAACCTCTCGACAACGGCCAGTACAGTTCTTTTTTGTAAAGAAACACCTTTTTATAAACTGATGCAGTAACCGACATTTATCTTCGGAACATTACGTTTCTGTATCCATTTTAACGATATACGTATTTTGATTGTGTTCCATTTAAATGCTGCAGTAAGCATAAATTGTCTACAATAATATAGCGAATGTTGCGAGCCTTGCTCGTTTCGTCTTGTTAACATTTTGATTCACAATAAACATGTTGTACTTCCCGAAAAAAAGGTGTCATATTACACCCCTACCTCCCCATAACGGCCACCTCTCCACAACGGCCACTTTGTTCTGTCCCCAAGGTGGCCGTTGTGGAGAGGTTCAACTGTATGTTAATAGAGGTATTTTTAGGTCACTGTCAAGTACAAGTACACTCACAAAAAGAAAATCCGAGTTCTCCCACCAGGAGAGAACTGGAACTTAGAACAGATACTCAGATTTTTGCTATTTGAGAGTCTATCATTTATTGGCCTTTATTTACCAGGCCTAAAACATAACGTATTTATTTCAAATGTCGTGATTATGTTGTTGGAGCAATACAGACTAATATTCCAAAAAATAAAAACTATTTTCCCTCAAAATTTTTGTCACTTGATCTGGGGAATTTTAAAAAATTTCACTAAAGGCAATTCAAGATATTGATAGAAGAAACATTTAAGTTGAAATATAAAAAAAACAATTCTACCATTCATCTTTATAATTTTGTGCTTGTTGCCATAGTTACGGTAAGAAGTACACCAAAAACACTTTCAAAAAACTCCCCAGTGTGTGATTACAAACCCAAACAAAGGTCTTCACACCACTCTGTCACTAATTTTCCTGACTTCTCCCCCCACCCCTGGGGGCTCAACTGCTTTCATTTACATGGAGAGTCTTTGAATTTGAGCCATAAACTCAAAAGTTAGAACCACCTTGTACAACATAATAAACAGCATCACAATGGTCACACTTAAGGATTTCATCCACAGACTCAAGTGTAACCACCTTGTACAACATAATAAACAGCACCACAGGAAAATACTGCTCAGGCAGCTTTGATTTGATTGGTCATTCTTTAGGATTTCATCCACAGACTCAAAACTTGCAACCACCCTGTACAACATAATAAACAGCACCACAGGAAAGTACTGCTCAGTAGCTTTCACTGATCTGAATAGCTACATTTTTTTACATAATTTTTGAAAAGGCACAGTTGGGAGTGAAATGATTTTAAAAGAACAAAACAGTTTTCTGCCACAAGCAAAGTCAACATAAATTAAGTCTTTTTAATGAAATCCAACACAAGTATATCATGTGCATAAGAATAATATTGGTGTCTATAAATTCTATTGTAATTTGTACAATCAAATTCAATAAATTACTAACTTAGAGCGGTTACTAATAATTAATTTTGAAATCAAACAAATGTTTAGTGATAAAGTCACTCCATATATTAACTTCAGTTGACAAATTGAGGCTTCTGTTGTGCAACTGTGTATGTACCTCATGAAAAACAGTCTTGGATAATTATTCCAACGCATGCAGTTAATAACTTAACATTTATCTATTCACAGTCATGCATTGTTATATCGCATTCCACCAATTTTGTCATCTAGAAGCATCATCAGGTGATGTATAAAACCAAATTCACCAAGGAAAAAGACTTTCACAATAAAATTATTTACACGAAAGTTACACTCTGAGAGAGTTTTGAATCTGACAGAAATTATCTGAACAAAAGTTTATAACTGAAATGCTTAGATTTCTCATTGACTGACTCAAGCCAACAATAATATTAAAACACATTTCTATGTTGATCAGACTGGGTAATGTGACATAAAAATGCTTGATATGTACAAAATGCCTAGTCCTAGACTTAGGTACCAGACAATCATTAATATGTTTGTTTGGAATAATTTAATAACATGTAAATAATATGCAGGTCAGGCCTAAACTTGCTGCAGATCTATAGATGGATTTGTACTGAAAAAGAAATACTTTCATGTTTACTAAGTGAAATTTCAGTCCAATCTTTGGAAAAATTAATATTTGTATCATTTTTTTTTCCAGAGCAATGAAAACATCGTTATTTTATGGTTTTGAGTATTAAAGAAAGGCTAGCCAAGAGTTTGGAAAGTAGGACCAACTTATAAATTTATCCACTGATCAACAATGAATAACATTCTACAATCATGTAAAATTCATCTCAAATTTTCCAAATCTTTAATCATTCAGTTAAAGAACAGAACAAATAAAATTACCCTTCAAATGGCCTAGGAGAAAAATAGTGCCAAGTGAATACTATTTTGTCAATCGCAATTCATTTGTTGGATGGTTCTGCCTAGCTAGCCTTACTGAGGTAGAGCATTCTTCAACATTTCAATGCTTGTTGTGGATAGTTGTGTTGGAAATTCAACATCAAAATCTACCAACATATCAGCTCGCTGATTAAGCTTCTTGGGTAATGGCAGACCCTCTCCTTTGATGCGACGTTTTGATCCAGGTTTGATGATAGTGTTTAGCGGAATGTTAATTGTCCGTTGATCAAGTGTGGGAACTGGCACTGACAAGCCAGTTGTGTGGCCAGTTAATGCATCTCTAAGAGAAACTTTTGCAGTGTAAAGAATGTTATTATCGTGATCTCTGCTGAAGAAAACATGTGGTTTGTCCTTGATTGTGAAGACAATATCTGCAGGAACAATGTGCGGCTTTTGATCCCCTTCTTCTGGGAATGTGATTTTTGTTCCTTCCTTCCAGCCTCGTTTTACGTCAATGGTAAGAATTTTTTCCTCCGAACGAGTTGTTGTTCTGTCAAGGTTCAAAACCTTTTTGATGATTTTCAGCTTTTTAGTGGTGCCTGTTAGGAGCTCCTCTAACGTTACCATGAGGTATTTTTCTATCGGAGGATCTTGAGCTTTCTTGCGTGCAAATGATGACATGTCTTCAAAAGATGATGACCTCTGTCGGTTAAAGGCAGCATGCGCTTGTTGAGGAAAGGAATGAAAACCTCCCACATCAGTAAAATCCACTCCACCAAATGCACCGGGAATACCACCAAAGCCATGATCAAACATTCCTGAAAAAATGTGGCAGTTAGAAAGCCTTTTTTTATTTAAGATAAGAAAGTTCTTTTTACAGATGGCTCATGTCACATAAGGGCACTGCATAAAAAAAAGACAAAATATTAAAAATATTAAACAATATTCAAAATGGATGAACTGAGAAAATAATGTCACACTAAGGAAAAACTTATTGAGATTTAAAATTTTTAAGTAATGAAATTTTAAAAGTATTGAAAGTTAAACATCTCATGTTTGGGAAGGGAATTCCAGTCTGTCAATGCACTAATGATGTCTTAAAAACTTGGCATTTAAAATGAGAGTATTGAAATGTCAGGTGAGAAAAAATTATTGGCAATCATCTAAAATCTGGAATCTTGGATCATGCACAAGTTTTGGGTTTCTGCAATACTGTTCAATCTGTTTCAGAAAAAAAAAACTACAACACGTACAATCTTAACCCCTTCCTACCCAAGCTTTTCTGCTCAATTTTGTTAATGGTTAAAAAACAAATAGAAAAGAATTTATTATAACAAACTAACAATGTTTATAATGTGTAATGCACCATTAAAAAAGGTGAGTGCATTTTCAATTTATTTGATGAGTGCAATTCATTTTTGATAGTACAAATATATACCTAATTAAAAGCAATTGATTCATTTATTGATAGAAATGGATTTATAACATCAGAAATAAAAACTTCAAAACAGAAATTCACTGACAGGCACATATAATAATAATAAAAATAAAAATAATAATAATAATAATATTAATAATAATAATAATATTACTTTATTTATATAGCGTGATTTCCAGCGATGTCCAATTGCACAAGCTTTTCAATTACAGCAAATAAATTTCATTTCACCATACAATACCGAATAAAACATTTACATTTACATATATACTCAGGTCTAATATTTCTAATGTACAAAATGTCTAAATGTTGTATTTAGTTCTTTAGAAAAGCTTTCCTAAAAAAATGAGTCCTAACTTTTTTCTTAAAAACATTCACGTCATCACAAGATCTTCTTTTAAGAGGCAGGGAATTCCATAGTTGCGGTGAGGCTCCTGAAAAGGACCTTAATCCACAACTACAGAATTTATATGATATGTGGCAGGCACAACCCCCCCCCCCCCCCAAAAAAAAAAAAAAAAAACTATAGTTATTTTGCAGTTCGAGCAATGCATATAATACAACACACTGTCATGCACTTTCCATTCCACCCAAAATTCCAGAAATTCTGGGTGAGGAATTAAACGGATCAGAAATTTTCTGGAATAAACTGTAGGACTTTTGGATATACTCCATGGAAGGTTGTCCTATTAGGAAAGGAAAGGATGAGACAATTTCAGTGAAAATTTTTTAGTATACTGTATATTTCCTCTGACTGAATTTTCTCCCACCCACCTTGAGCTTTGGATAAATTCACAATAAAGAATTATTTGCAATGTCCAACTTCTCTTCAAAATTCAACAAGTTTCATGTGTCAACAAAAAAATTTGTTATTTCAGGAAAGGTCAACTTTACAAAGACATTTAACTCAATTCAACCTTACTCCTATTCAAAAGATTTATTTACTTGAAAGTCCTTCCAATAAATTATTTTTTGTTTCTCCTGGGAAAATGACATGCCAGGCCTCGGCAAGGAGAAAGGTAGACTGAGGCAATAACAAAAGTCGTCAACTCAGGATATTGCCTGTTAACCAACCAGGATTTGAAACAAAGGCCACAAACTATTGGATTCATGACACAGTCAAGTTGAAATATCTAGACTAGATAATACTGACAGAAACAGTCTGGATAATGGACAATCTGAGAATAGTCTAGGATTTTGTTGTTGTTCAATGTTGTTGAAAATCATGCCTTTGTGCACCAAAAAAGAGCTTTCTTGAGCTACAATGAAAACTAATGCTTTTTGAAGTTAATAGAATGCATTTTCCTACCAAAAGGTATTGTCGTTGTTGTTGTTGTTGTTATTACTATAAACAATGTATCTAAAGCAGCTGGATGGTGAAGGTTTTGTAACCCTTTAATCCCTAAGAATGCCAATTGCAATAATTCTGTCAATAATGAAGTTTTGCCATGACCAAGATGGCCTTGTGAAAATCTGCTTTTTAAAAGGATGATGACCAAACCCCCTCCAATATTGATTGACCATTCCCATAACTTTTCAACTTCTTTCCCTAGCACTTGTGGGTCTCAAGACCTCTCTCTTTAACATTAATCAACGCACTGAAAACTAAAAGATAAGCTACAGTTTAGGGGTATGTCTAACAAACACAAGGATTGGAAAATTTTTGAACGTTGTACATTCGGCCGTCGAAACTCAAATGTTAAAGTCACTTCCAGCGCAGTGTACTTCAACCAAGAACTCTTTGATTTGACTTTACTGCATCATCAAATAAGATATAGGCTAGCAATCATGTTATTTGATATTACGAAAGGAAACAGCATCCACAAACAGCTAACATGACCTGTTTTACTACGTTTCATTGGTTAGCATGAGACAGACATAAACGTCTTTCCACAAATTAACTTATTGTACTGTCTTTGTTCAAAGTTTTTTATTAAGACCATTACTAGTAATGACTTGGTAGTCAATCTTCATAAAGGAACCGAGACCAAAAGGAAACATCTGGATAATGGCAAAGAATTTGTAATCAAAACATTTGGATAATTGAGTGCCAATATTTATGGTTTGATCCTATAAAGCCTGGAAGATTCTAGTACATTTCTAAATTCATCCAACATGGTATTTACTAGAATATTTAAGCTTGCTACAAACAAAAGGTACAAAAGGTACAAAAGGCATTATTCCATTCATTGGTTCAGAAAAATAACTTAAAAGAAATATTGAAGGCTATAAATGTATGGCAGTGTACCAAGAAATTATTAGAAGACTCACGGACAGCCAAGTAAAGAAAATGTGACACATGGCAGGATTAATGAGGGAACACCAGTATCAATTGTTTGTAAACAATAAAAACAAACATTTTCTGTAATAAAATGTTCTAGGTTTTTCCCACACATTTTTGCTATGCATTTTAAAGTATGAGGGCCTAGCAAGGTGGAAATTTTATATGCCACAAAAAGATAATAACATTTCTTTATAGGATCACAATTAAAAAGATAAAATTAAGGTTTTTAAGCATGTTGTACCACAGTGACTGTACAACTACCAATCCTCAGCATAACATGATTTCTTTCCCTAATATCAAATTTACCAATGACTGCCTACAAATTGAAAAAGTATGTAATAAAAAAAGTTTACAGAAAACAAAAGTCTGCACATCAACCACGATCCTGATAAACAAAGGGCCTAATTTATCTGCGTGGGAAAATCAACAAAACAGGTCATTGATAATCCCATTGTGTTTGAAACAACTGTTTGGAATTAAAACCATCTTTCGAGTACATTTCACGATTCCCGAGAGACATATTTCTTGAAAACTTTACATAGTTTTGCAACTTGGATCAGTTGGATGAATTTACAAAAACGCAAGCAATCAAAATACTCCCAACATTTTACATTAAAATAACGAATTAAAAATACCTTAAAACAGATGCAAATGAGAAATAAAGTGAAATGTAACCACGTGTAGCAAATGTCACCCTGGTACTGTTCGAAATTTTATACTAACCAACAACTTTATAAACTCTTTGGCTTACCTCTGAAAGGATCCTCTCTTCCAAATACTCTTGAAAACGTAGACATCGGATCTCCGTGGAAAGTAAAAGCTGTGAATCCTGTTGGCATCTCAAATTTAAATTCGCTAGCACCGCCAGGAGGATTTGGTGTTCCCTTAAGCCCTTCTTCACCATATTTATCAAACACCTCTCTTTTTTGTGGGTCGCTGAGAACTTCGTAAGCTTCGGCGATCTCTTTAAACTTCTCTTCAGCTTCCGAACTCTTGTTTTTGTCTGGATGAAATTTCAAAGCCATTTTTCGGTAGGCTTTTCGTATTTCTTCTTCGCTTGCGTTCCGTGGAATATCCAGTATTTGGTAATAATCCTTTCCCATTGTTTTCGTGAAACTGCCTACGTGGTAGCAGAACGTTTGGTTTCTTTCTACCTTGAATCACAAATATCCAGTTTTACTGGCTAGACATGTTAAAGTTCACATGATTTGCAGAGAGCCTATTTCCTGCAATAAGTCAGAACAATAATTTATGACGCGAAACATGAAAACTCAAGGCAAACAACTTCAAGATGCTAGAAAGTTCGCGAGTCGTCCATCTTGGTCGTGCCGATTGAGAAGACTGGGGTGAGTAGTATCCAGACCCTCACGACTTTTTGGTTTTGAACGAGTTTTACGCAGAAACAAATACTTTTTGGAGGATAAAAAACACAAAACTGCACTGAAAAGCGCTTTAATACTTACATTTTGGACAAACATGCAAAGCAGTTCTAGTTTAAGAGGCCACTCGTGCAAGGGAGGATTGGGGAAAGGGGAGACATCCCTCGCGTGTCTGGTTTATGACATTTATAACTTTTAAAGGGAGCTTAAGCAACGACGACGGCAACGGCAACGAAAACGTCACCCGAAAATATATCTCATTTCATTTGTGCTACTTCACGATTATTTCAACTCGCTCAGTTTGTACAAAAATGGAGAACTATCCAGGAACCAAATTGGTAGGAGTGGTGTACAAGTTAAGAAAGAAAATGAAAAATTTACCGTCGTGCGTTCACTTTCTCATTTCACGTTGTTGTTTTGCAGAGGACGGCAAAGAAATGTACCAAAATATAAAACGCACGTGCAGAGCGATTGTTTTTGCTCATTAAACATTTTGTTTTGCGGAGTTGTTTTTATGGACCGTGCGACTGATGCATGGCGCTCTCTTTAGCTTCTTGCCAGTACATTTTCATGAGAGAATTAGGAACGAATTGATATTTTTGTGTTATTAATATTATTACGATTGTTCTCCTAAAATTGGAAAAAGAAAAAAGAAACTGCTAGATGAATTTTTTTCAGTCAGTGACAAACTTTTGACCATAAATCAGTTGAACTCTGGTCCCTGGATCCAGATGCATGCGTCAATCTGACTTCATTACAAAACTTGACTTTTCTAGATCCTGAAATTCAAAACTAAATACCTATAAACGAAAACGAGAATTCGAGGGAAAATGAAGAACAAAGATCACAATGCTCAAATTGCGATCCAAGGTGACATGACGATTTCCACCATATCAGTGATTTTAATATGATTAGGAAAAGAACATTCTGGAACAACTCAGACGTATTTTTCAAAGCTCTTGAAAAGCTAAAATGACACGTTTCTAAATTCATTTCCTGCGTAATTACAAATTTAAAGAAAGTACGCACAACGGCAAATTCGGAGATTGAAAATTCCACGCAATAAAACGCGCGAGAGGCTCGAAGCTCTCGCGCGTGAGTTGGAGAACTAAAAGAATTGCAACAATTCTAACTTTTAATTCCAACAATTCCAATCTTCATGATTTTTAGCAAAACTACCAGTACGAAACTAAATTAAAATTAAAAGAAAAACGATAACTATATTGTCTGCCAGGATCTCCTGTTTTCGTTGGGCACCTAGAGGTATATGATCTGAAAGGCCATGGCGTGCGCGTGAACTTCCGTCATACCGGCCAATATTTCAAGAGTGTTTATCTAAGCTCTTAAGCTATACTCCGATCAGTTGAAGAGAAGTAGTCTGATATTCTGTACAACTTTTCAAATATAACGACCTGAAGGAAAAAGATGGCGATGAGCAGAGAAATCCCCATAAGCGTTCATCCAGAGTTCACGGTGCGTGCGACAAAAGAGGACCAGGGAAAACCCCGCATGTTTCGATCTTCGAGTCTACCCTGCGAACCAATAACCAAATTAATCACAGAAACGTCAGATCCGAGCAAGGCCGTTAGCGAAGAGAAATCAGAAAACACACAGGAAGCAACTGAAGTGCCAATCCAGGGGATAATACGGAATGAAAGTGACGAATTCTCTGAATTCTTTGAAACGGGTTTGCCAGAGCATTCAATGGAGCGAAGTTTCGGCGAAGGTATACCCGGTGAATTACATATATCTGAAGAAACGGAGGAAAGAAGGCATTCATTTTCTAAAAATCCTGTTGTTAGTGATTTGGTAAAGGTGTTTGAAGATTACTACACTTCGGGCCCAAGTCCCTCGGTGAAAATGTTCAGAAGAAATTCACACAGCGCTGACAGCTCAGGGGAAAGCCATTTAGCTCCCAAAATGACTAGGAGAAACTTGGACAGTTTTAACAGAAATAAAACATCGTTTGTCATACCCATTAGGGTGGAATTTGATGAGAGAAAAGATAACGGAAATGAGGAAAATGGTTGCAGAGAAAACGCTATTCAAGAGGTTGATAGCATGCAACTTGAGCCAACGAAGAGCAGAGTTATCACCAATAAAGTAAATGCTAGTGTTGATTGGACAAAGGAACAAGGTGGAACAGATTTGGAGAAGCCAGATGAAAACAGTGAAGAAACTGGCTTGAATATCATTCACGAGGAAGCCAATATAGAACAAGGTCAAAATGAGACAAACATGTCCGAACTCTGCGAACCACTTCAAAGTCCATCTGCCTTACAACCGCATTATACGGAAGATGAACATGGTGTGGAAAGTAATAAAAAGCTGTTAAAAATTCAAAGCATACTCAACAAAGCTAATGAGCTGGAGAAGGATGTGAATGCTTTCGGTGACAGCTACAAGACCAAGGAATATTTGGTTCTTGAAGAAGCTCTCACTTGCCGTTTAATCGATTTGGACGGCATTGAGGCAAATGGAGACAAAAAAGTTCGGCTGGCGAGGAAAAAGGCAGTTCAACTATTACAACAGACTCTGGTACGGTTGGAAGCGAAAATTACAACTGAACTTGTTGGAAATAAAAACGAAGAAGAGAGAGCGGACTACTCCAAGATCTCGACATGAAACTTGAAGAATGTTGGTCGGGCAAGACTTTTCCCCGCACAGAAATTAAGGATATCGTATTGCTAGACTTATACATTTTGGAAATCACATGAAGTGCCTCCGTGATTGAATCTCATTTTTTTTTTTTTTGCGACACTTAATTAATCACAGACTGTCGTGATACTATAATCAACATGCTTCAAGAATATTGTTCTAGTAATTTCTGTTCATGTATTTAGTTTTTGAAGAATGTAAAAATAAAATTCTCAAGCCATTTGTCATTTGAATGCGTATGTTTCGTGAAAAGAAGGCTTTTTCCTAATACCATTCCTTCGCTGAAGTTCCGCTAATTTGTTACGCGAGTGTTGTTCTTCATCTTCAAGGACTGACCGTAACTAAAATTGTCAGTCATGAAATATCAAAAGTCGAATATAGAAGTGGATTTCTGAGCATTATAAACGGCCAACTTTTTTTTTAGCATAAAATGACATGTAAACTTTACTATTTCGAAATTAAGAGCAATACACTGTAATGCTTCGCTTTTCCACAAACGTTTTTGTCTTATAAAATATTGACGTTGACTGAGCTGATAATCCCGCAAACAAAATGATGATTCCAAACTTTTGTTTGAATTATCAGCGTGCAGAGATTTTCACCTCGATTGTGACCACTCTTCTCCTCGATTTAGCCCAACTCCGGCACGGTTCCCTCATGAAGTCCGATATTTTTAAATAAGAATTACATGGAAAACGCGGTTTTAAAATACAATCCGGTAGGACCGAAAAAAGACTCCCGGATTTCTTTTGAAATCCCGACAAAATTTACCAAAAATGTATGCTATTAAGATTTGTGTTCGCCTCACAGATAATGATCGAGCTAGAAAGTTCTTTTTTGTCGCAGTTTGGTTCAAGAACTTTTATGGTGAGAAAAATCATTAAACTTGAGAAAACCAATTAAAGTTTTTCTAGAATCATCTTTTTAGCAGTGACAATTGTTCAGCTTGGATGGTTGCCAATGAACAGCTGACCAAATAGTCAGTAGAGCCGAACAAGACAGGCTGTACAAGATCCGCCGATAAATTTAATAAGAATTCTTGTATGAAATGCAATAATTTCGATCGAGTAATAAATATAATTGCTTCAATTTTGTGAACAATAAATGCTATCGTAATAACAAAACTCGGTCACGGATCAGTCGGGTCTTTCCCACACTGAAACTTCACGCCTGCCACTTAAAAGCTGGAAAAACAAGATTACTCGGCGGACAATAAAGACCTAGTACCTTCTTTTACAGTATGTACACACTGTTGCTCGGAAGTGTTTCTATGGTTTTAGAATGCTCGTGGTTTTAAGGAGCGCGAGATACCGTAAGGGGAGGGGAGGTGGGGGGAGAGGGAGAGGAGGGGGGAGGGGAAGGGGTTATACTTCTTCCCGTGCGTGGCGCCGAGCTTAAACTCTTGCCATTTTGCAACCAAATATGTAAAAATTATACTGTTATTCATACTAAATCGACTACAATGAAATAAACTGGAACAAACTCTTTTTCAAGCTAGAAACACGGAAAGATAAACCCTCATTGTTTATTTCCCTTTTATTCCGTTGGGCTGTGATTTGCTGCATTTGTTAACTACACGATGAATTGGGCTTTGCGTGAAATTTGAGGTAACTGAACGAGCATTTCCCTCCAGAAGAAAATGGTACGTAATTTGTTGATTGTGTTAACAGTAATAAGTGATTACGTGACTATCTTAGCAGGCAATATTTTAGCCTTTATTTGAGAAATAAATAAATTCCCTAGTTTAAACAGTTTTAACAAAATCAGTTGTTTTTTCACATTTTCAACTATCGCAAAACGTCAAGACACCATAATTTTTCAATGTGGGCTGCGACCAAATAGAGAGAGGTGGACTCAATATGACACCCACACATGCCATTTTGTATCTTACTTTTTTTGGCCTTTAAAATTGAGCTTTCCCAAGCGGGTAACTCTGTGACTCTCCCTGTTTTTTCTTTTGAATAAAATCCGGTTTTGTTTTCGTTTAGTCAATAGTTGTATGGTACACGTTATAAAAAAAGCATAATGACAACCAAACACGAGGACTATGCTAGTCCCTGTCTTGCATTTCTTCCTGTTTGGCCATAAGGGCAAGCATCAACAGCCCCATCAAAGAACCAGAGTTATAACCTATTTTGCACTCTTAGCATGAAAGAGGCTGTGATCAAGTAATTTCTAACAAGATTTTGACGTTTTCAACTCAAGATCACTTGAGATTGTAATACTGTAATATGCGGGTTTTACATGTTTCTATTAAAATGTTCACTGTACAGAATGATTTTAATCCTCTCCAGCTGGCAGAGCATCTTCTAACTTTCTTATAAACTTCAGTCTAATTTCCGTTGTGTCATCTCCACGTAAAGAATCTTGAACAAACCACACATCAACTTCCATTTGTACCTTCAAAAGAAAACCAGTCATAATTGGAATGAGTCTCAAAAAAGTGCAGCTTCGCGGAAGTCAGCTGTCTTAAATACTTCACTTTCGTCGTGCCTCAAAATCTAGAAAAAGCGGTTTAATCTGCCAATTTCAACGCAAGTAACAATGAATTCGAGAGAGTGCAATTCAATTTATAGTTGTGTGTTTAGTGACCTGGGCGCGGTTGTTCAAAAGCTGATTAACGCTAATCCAAGATTAAAAGTTAACCGAAGTTTTCATCCCCACTCATTTCATTTCATCTCATATTTTCATCCCACTCATGTTTTTAAAAGCTAATGGTGAAGTCTAAGTCAAAACCGAGGGACAAAAATCCCTTTGAAGAATCTTCATTGAATCAATATTCACGCTGCCCCAGGATTAGCTTAACTAGGTTTTGAACAACTGGGTCCAGGGGTGTGTTTCTTAAACTTCAGGAAAGATTTCAGACCCGAAAAACTAATTCTCGAAAGTTTTGATAATTTTGAAAGCAAAAACATTTCAACTTTTCCAAAATTAAAAAACACATAGAGTTAGTATTTACGAAAAATAACCGGCAATCTGAAAAAAATCGGATAAGAAAATTACCTTTCGGGCCCAAAAGCTCGCCGGGAGCTTTGGGAAATGCACGCCTACCCTTTTGAGTGGAAACGAGGCTGGAGTTGAATACCAGCCTCGCTTCCAGGCCAGGGGGCTGTTTCTCAAAAGTCATCCCTGTAACTTACTAGGCCCGATAAGTGTCTTTGGTGACAAATGTTTCTTAACAGAAGTCAATTTTTGTCAGCTTTGAATACTAAATTTTAAAATCTTATAATTCTCAGTAAAAATTGGCCAAGTACCATGTCTGTAATCACTAGATTTGGTGATGAATGTTTCTTAACGGAAGTCAATTTTTGTTAGCTTTGAATACTAATTTTTAAAGTCTTATAAATCTATGAAAACATTGGCCAAGTACCATGCATGTCTGTAATCACTGTGTAATCGGTGAAAAAACATTTAAAAATATACTTATCGGGTCCGATAAGTTACGGGACTTTCGAGAAACGGGCCCCAGGTCATCCTGAGCACAGGGCCCAGTTGTTCAAAGCCTGATTAAGCTAATCGTGGATTAATGTCAACTTTGATTCAAGTTTAATTACTAATCAGTAAAAATTCTTCCAAAAGACTTTTTGCTCTCAGTTTTGACTTATGCCTTTCTTTACCTTTAGCTTGAAATTAGAGTTTAAAACCACTTTTCAAGAGCGAGATGAAAGCCTTGATTGACTTTTTAATTGTAGATTAGCGTTAATCGGCTTTCGAACAACCCGCCCCAGAACTGTAAATGGCTGTTGACTACAAGCAGTTTATGTCACACAGTAATCTTACCATTTCCAGAGCTCCTCGTAAGACTCCACAGAGAATGTTTGAAAACAGAAGTCCCTCATGACCCTCTGGCAACTCTGCAAACTCTGCCATTGGGTTGTTGTCTAAGATCAAAGAGAATTCGTCGGATGCCGCACTCCAGTTTGTTATCACCGGTGAAATACCAAGGAACATTTTGAAGCCTAGCTGTAAACCAAGGATACTGACATTAGCAGCAATAGACCTTTATCATATTTAAAACTTTGAGTGGGCCAGAAAAATCTTCAAGATTCCATTCAAATGCCAGACGTTACAAAGAGAAATTTGGATGTTCATTTTATACTCCGAAATACTGGTTATGCATGAGGTAGACTGACTGTAAATGCAATACAGTTTACTGATAAGCATGTTTACCTTTGCAATGACATCAGCAGTTTCTCTAAAGTCATGGCACCGTCCAACATTAGACCTTGCTAAGAAGTCCTCAACCAATCTAACTCCAATGTTGTAACCCCTTGAATTAAATCACGTGAAAGAACTACAGTGATTATTTAGTATTAAGGTTACATTTTTAATCAACTACAACAGGAAGCATTACCTAGAATGTCCAACTTCGATTTGTGCATACAACAGTGCTAAGGTTTTAAACTAAATATGTTTAACCTAGGTTTCAGTGGTGACCTGCATTTTTTTTCCGTGGGAAGCAGCGGCATTTAAACTAGGTAGTGTACTCAAGTCATAATGGGGTGTAATCATAGCCTTTTTTTTTCATGATACACTGTAGGTGTCTTTTGAATAGCCAAAAGGTAAAATGTAAGGGTACAAATATAATACATTCATCTGACTTGACTGTAGTGTCATGAACTTGACGTAAAAACCTTCCTTTGTTTAACAACACACTACAGTACTGAGAAATCATAGATATTTAGAGTTAATGTATTAGGGTTCTGCATTGTCTCTTACTGAACTTGTAGCCTGGGGGATGTAAAAAAAAAAAACATCATTGTTCAACTGTTCTGTACCAACTTGTTAATGGAATTTGATGCAGTTAAATATAGTTTACCAAAGTCAATAACAATATGCAGTATCCACATGGCTTAGCTGTCAGTATTGTCTAAATTTTACAGTTTTACATAATTTCTACCTCTAGTTTATATTTGCATAATGTTAACTTAGGTAGTTTTAATTCCATTTTATAGTGTTAATAGTTTTTAAATGTTATCCTGTAAAAACAATTTTTAGCTACTTTAGATCTTAGATAGTTTTTAGCGTTCTGTTAGACTTGACCACATCAGAGGATGTGATGGCGGCCCCTTATGCCTGAAGGACTGTTTCCCAATTGCTGATGACAACAGCTTTAAGACTGTATTTGCAGTATGTCACGTAGCCTCCTTTGCAGACGTTGTTTGCGACACAAACAATGTCTGAAAAGGAGGCTATATGTAATGGTGCAAAATCAATTTCTTGGGAACTTTGAAATTCTTCAGAACATCTTTGGGTATTTTCAGAAATCTTAAAAAATCCTGGCAATCTCTGGTCAAAAATCTCACGCCAGTGTCTTAGAAAAAGTTGGCTTGTATACCCTTGGGCCTCCACCTTAAATGACATCCTGAATCTCCCACTGTAAGTGGCAAGTTGTATTCTGTACTTCTCCCTTTCCATTTTCAATAAGCTTAGAACAGAAAATTGTTTAAGTGCCTTCACTTTTTTTATCAAGTAACAAGATGCCCGGCTAATGGCATTAACACGGAATGCTTAATGTAGCCCCAACTATTCCCCATTGTATGTTTCGCAGATATTTAAAAACTATCCTCCCTTAGCAATTGAAATAATTGTCTGAATGGTTTGATTCAGATATATTGCGTGATACTTATCGTTGTGTTACTAAGAATCATACCAGAAATAACTCTACAATAATGCCATGACCCCGCTGAACTGGTCTGGCCTCCTCTAGCTCTAATCCTTCACGTTGATTATTCCATCTGTTTTTGAAAGCGGAGTTTCTTTGCTGTGGACTCTCCAATTTCCACCGTTTCAACTGTCGAGTACTACGTAGAAGTTATTATTTCGCTTTACCGCTTGAAAAAGGTTTGTTTTCTCTCTGAAAACGGCATATCAGAGTCTTAAATTTATACATGTGGCCGCCATTGAACAAAAAGAACTTTTCGAAATGATGACTTGCTTTGACGTCACACAGGTAGAGATAAGTGGGTCCCCTCCCTCGTGATATACGCGCCGATAATAGATTTTGATTGGCCTGCTTTTGTTGAAGACAATCAGAACAATACATCCCTACTGGGGGAGGAGATTTTTAATGCATAAATTAATTTGTCGATTTGTGACTACAACGAAGAAAAAAAAAAGATACCCGACCGAAACCTAGACACGTCATGCCCTGCGGGCATTCCGTGTAATAATGAAAGCTTCTTCATAAATGAAGACGCTTTCACAAAAGAAGGAAAGTATTAAATAAGGCCTTGAAGGGACAAAAAGAGCACCTACATTTTATCAAGCTGCTTGTTAACTTCTTCATCGCTTTCGTAATCTTTGACAAGCTGTGCCACTAGAGCTCCATGTGTTAATACAAACAACTCTGCACTCTGCACGCACAAGGCAGCGGAAAAGAAAATACCGTCAGTATGAAAATGTAAGGATCCACGCTTACTCTTACTCGTCGGGTGTTAACTATCCTCAGCCACAAACATGCCTTAAAATCACATCAAAACGTACCACTTTCCTGTTATCGGCCCGAACGGCCGACTGTCGAGACATTGTGAGGAAATCTTACTGGAAAACTCTGAAAAAATCTGTAAAAAATATGGAGACCGTGTATCACATCAAATAAAACATGGCGATTAGTACCTTATGTAAAACCACTTATATTGTCCTCAACTATACCTACAACTCACGAAACTGGCTGTCCCCGGCAATGTCTACGGCTCGTCGTGGAAGAGAATTCCAATTGACAATTGTGCGGGGAAGAAAACTGAATTTATAGATGTTAGTTATAATAATAATAAAAGTCTTTATTTCCTCACAAGATGAAAAATACATATCTCATGTCACAATATTCGAGTAGAGAGTACATACATCTAAGTTAGTGCTGGTATACGGCGGGACATGTTGTTTTACTATGCATGTGTCTAGTTTTCCGGGAAGATCTAACGAGGGAATCTAAGGGCAGGAGAGATCTAGATCTGAAAAAGAACTATGCAAGGATTGATGCTTTTAAGTTTAGCTTTTTTAATAGGATTGTTGACACATGGAATGTGTTATCACTTTCTGTACGGCAAGCTTCAAGTATCTCTAGCTTTAAAAGGGGAGTAAGGGATTTCCTATCTTCTAGAATTATGTAATTGATTATTCCATTTTTTTATATATTTATATTGTAATAATATGTTTTTAGTTAATTTTCTATCTTTAAATTATAACGGTTCTTGGGAGGGTTTCTTTAGGTGGTCTGCCTTGTATGGGGTCTCCGACTCTTTTGTAGGCTATCCTTATGGCTCTGTTTATTTCACTGTACGAACTTCTTTTTTGCCATTAAATTGTAATAAAGATAAAGATAAAGATCTCTATTACGAAGTCCCTTCTTAAAAAGGTGAAGTCCATCTATCTCTCTTCTCTTCTGGAGTAAGTGCCAGCCAAGTTGCGATAGGAGACTGGTAACGCTGCCTGGCTCATACATGTAGTTCTTATATTCAGGCATAGAGAACGTGCGGCTCGTCTTTTTCGGTGGTTAAAATAAACTCTTTATTTTGCCTTACATCCTTTACATTGTGCATTATAAGGTTTTCACAAAACTCATTTATTTTAAGACTGAGGCAAGCTGGCAAGGAGATCTTAAGCAAGCTCTGTTGAGCTTTTGTAAAGATCCCCCGTAATTAGTTATTACACAGTGGGCGTGAAGAAAGGGATGGAACTGACTTATCATTAAATTACACAAGATTGTCCAAGCTTATATCTTATTACTATTTTATATCTTATTTCTTTGTACATTCTCAATTTCATCCGTTAATTTGCTTGTGTAAGGATCCCAAGCTTGGCTTGCGTATTCAAGCAGCGGTCTAACAAGGCCGATATAAGCTGCCTCCTTGGTTCTCCTGTCGCAGGCTGAAAGGTTTCACCCCTTGGGTTTCGCCGAAGGAACTTATTCAGTGGCCGAGGAGCTTACTGGCCCGGAAGGTTATTTCGCCCAAGTGAAGATTCCATCTCAGGTCTTCGTTACTCCGAGATATTTTGTGTGGGAAACAGATTCAAGATCAGCACCCTCAATAATGTATGGGTGGGTGATCTTGGTGGTGGTTTTCCTTGTGATGTGCATAGTCTTGCATTTACTCGGCTCAAATCCGGCATGCTCCAGCTATTTGCCCAGTCCGCTAGATGGTTAATGTCCTCTTGGAGCATTCTGCAGTCCTGGATTTTTCTTGATACGCCTGTAACAGACACAATCGTCTGTGAATAAGCGTAAGTCTGAGTCAATCCCGTTGACTATGTCGTTTATGAATACCGGTTGAAAAGGACAGGGCCTAGTACTGTTCCTTGAGAAACACCTCCAAGGTGGTCACACCTGCGGTGACCGGGATTCATCGGGATTTCGAGTCATTGACAACGGCCCATTGGTAACGCTGACAAAGAAAATTGTCATTCCGTCTTAAAGACTTCCCTTTCATCCCATAGTTGAGTTTTGTCTTTAAACGTTCGTGAGGTACACTATCGAAAGCCTTGAAAGGGCTAGAATGAATACTTCCGTTTGGAGGGACTAAGTCTATGGCCACAGACTATGGATGACCGTTTGGAGTTGAGTTGCACAGCTACGGCTCTTCTGAAACTGAGCGTGCTACCTATTCGTGATTATTCCATGGGAATCAAGATGGCTCATAAGGCTTGAACACACAATATTTTCAAGTACTTTGCAAACAACACTTGTTAATGACACGGGTAGTAGAACCTACTTTACTTATACTTTACTTGCATGGTGTGCTTTATTTGCTTAGTGCACTTTACTTGCTTGGCGTGCTTTTGCTTGCTTAGTGCACTTGAATTACTTGTTTGGTGCACTTTACTTGCTTGGTGTACTTCACTCGCTTAGAGCACTTTATCAGTTGCTTGGTGTCACAGTTTACTTGCTTGGTACTTTACTTGCTTGGCGATGAATTCACTGAAGCGCCAAATCACTTTCAATTGGGCGTTTTTCAAAATTGTGGGGTTTGCGGGCAAGTGTTCCTCTCTCTCCTCTCTCCTCCCCCTCCCCCCCCCCCCCCCTCCGTTTTTGTTTTCTCTTTTTCAGCATAAAATGTAAAAAAACCCTCGTAAACGCTTGCTACACAGGCTGTATGTAAACAGGTCTTGGAATCGCCCGCGAAGGGACACCAACATGCATGGTGGATGCCCAACCAGATTCATTTCAGCTGCATTTTACAATCCTATACTAAACTAAAGACCAAAAATCCCAACCCTATCCCAGACTCGCTATTTCCACAAACTCGGTCACTATTACAGTCCTGCCAAAACAAAATCTTCTTAGTGTACAACAACAACTAAAACAGTTTTTTTAAGGAAACCTAGTCTGCGCTAAATTTTTCAAGCAATTAATCAGTTTCCTCAGTGGAAAATGATACCCTATTCTAGACGAGAGACTCTGATTTGTAAACGGCCTATACCACACTGAACTGCTCGAAAACCATACCCTTCACAGTGGCACAAACCTGACCTTGAAATGATAGCTCGTTAATTCTATTTATTTATGTATTTATTTATTTATTTACTTATTTATTTTTGTACATGTAACTTGTTTTGTGTGGCGGTCACAAAAGATTCTAAGGTGGCTACGATAATCGCTTTGCCTACCGGTATTCGTGTAGCCAAAACTGCGATGCAAAGGAACGTGCCAAATTATTTGTTTCAAGTAGAATACGCCGGGAAGTATCATGGGGTTTTTTTACCTCTTTTGTTTAATATGGCGAAATAAGACCTTCACTTTGCTGCAAAATAACTCTAGAACAACGAGAGGAGAGAAATCAACTCAGTTCTTGACAGGAACAACTCGTACTCTGTTCTAGCGCATTTTGGAAACAAAAATACGAAAACTTGAAAAACATTAGCCTAACATTTTTCCGAGTTTCAATACATTCCGACCTACTCTGTCTCCGGCCAGCGGCACCAATCGACAGTTTTATATATTGCACTGGAATGATAATTCATAACAAAACTAGAGCATTGTTATTTTGTTTCTGTTTTCAGACAAACATTTTTGGGTTTTGAAATGACATCAAATTTTCGTGATACTTCCCCTTTAAAATCTAAAAACGTTCTGGCTAAAAATTTTTTTAACAAACATAAGCTTTCGTCTACCAGACTGCAGCCTTTAACCTGAATGGTAAAAACCACGCGAATGCATGAATATAAAGTAAAAATACGGTGCGAAAAAATAGCGGAATAATAAACTCGTTATATGAAGCTATTTTTCCGCACTGTATTTTTACTTTATATTCGCATGTTTTTTAACATTCGTTAAAGGGCTGCAGTCTGGTAACCGAAAGGTTGGTTTCTAAAATCTTTTTAGCAAGAGAACGCTTTTTAGATTTTAAGATGTATAACCTGGTTACTCGTCTGCCAGAGTTAGAGTTGGCCATCGACTATAGGACATTATAATTGGTTTTACACAAAGTACCGACCGACATGGGGGCTACAGCTTGGTAGCCGCACCACTCGAGCTTGGTAGCCAGCCGAAGCAACATGGCGGTAAGTTGTAGTTTTAGGCGCTCTCTCTTTCATCCTTGTTGTTGAGTTTGGACGTTTTTAATCTGACTTTTTATCGGTAGTCGATGCCAACAGTCACCACGGCTTCTGCTGGTACCTCTTCTCCTAAGATTGTACAACAAAAAAATATTGTTGACATGTTACAAGATGTACAGAAGAGGATTCAGGTTAGCTCTGTGATCTAAAGCTTTGAACGAGAGGTCAAACCGTTTTCTGCGAATACCAAAGGTGTAGACCTCAGCTTCATTGTTTTAGAGATTTTCCTGTTCTAAAGATAAAGCTTAGTGGGTCTATTTTAGTTATTTTTTGTAACAATTTGAAAACTTAATTAAAGCAATAAGCTTAGTCCCTATTTTGTGGCTCATCCTCGGTTTAAAAATCTGCCAAACTCACAAGTGTTGAAAAAAAAGCAAACAAGAGGTGTCAACTACAGTTGAACAATAATATGCGAGGCAACAAAAGGTAGAAAACGAGGAAAATTGTCACAGTACAGTAGGTTTTACACAGAGTATTGTCCATTTTTGTTGAAATTGACCATACCAGGGTGCTGAAGCTATAAGTCTTCAATATTAAGTATCTTTGGCTACACTTTTTCAGAAACATCCTGGTGCTAGTTCTTGTAATCTCAGAGGGCAACGAAAATTGACTATTCTCTTGGTCAAGGCAACAAAGTTTTGACTTTCTGGATAGAGTCTATACAATATGCGATCCAGTGAGGCATGCGAGGCAGACGTGCGAGGCATGAACAAAACATACGAGGCATGCAAGGCATGAACAACCCCAACATAAACTGCTAACCGTTAAGCTAACCGGGGAGCTATTTAAGCTAACCTGAGTGCTATTTAGGCTAACTGGAGTGTTTTTTAGGCTAACCTGAGTGACTCACACGTCTGCCTTGCATGCCTTGCTGGCTGGCAGATTGTGCATCCCCTTCTGGATAGAATTTTGGCCGATTCTGGCAGTGAAGATCCTTTTTTTTTCCTGACTCTGAATTTGATGGTGATGAAGACTCCAATGAATGGGAAGATTAATGAAGGTGTTAACTCACAGGAGTAAAAATGTGCTGCAGTGAAAGGGTTAAGGAACAAAACACCAGAAAAATCATGTGACATGGTCTTTGCAAGACAATTATTTTTGTTTTTAATTTTTTTTTTTTTCATTCTTCTTAGATACATAAGTAAATTGTATATGAAGTCACTTGGTCACTTCACTGTAACTCCATGTCTTATATAATGAGACTTTTATATTAACCAATAACATCAGTATCGCTAAGGCCTGGTTCAGACGCCGTACTTCACATGGGCCGAATCAAATTCAAATTTAGACCGACCCAAATTATTAATCCCGGCTGAATTGATTCAGATGCCGAACTTAATTCAGCCGAAATAAATACACTGAAGCGTATTATGACTGAAGAAAATTGTACATTTGTAATAATTTCTGCATTTGATTCAGCTCATGTGAAGTACGATGTCTGAATCAAAGCCGGTCAGCCCTTATTCCCGGCTGAGCCGATCTGAATTTGATTGGCCGCTCTAAATTGATTCAGATGCCGTACTTCTCATGAACTTATTTCATTGAATATGCATTTATCCTCAGTTGCTTTTAATTATGTGTCAGGTTTTTTACATTTTAACTTGACAATAGTGTCATGGAAATGTTGAAACATTGTTTGTTTTTATTATCTCATATTCTTCTGATGTAGATTTTTGTCAGTTACTCAACCCAGACCCCAAACGCCATAACCATATGTGTTAACCCTTTTAACAATCCCCAGGACTGTCTCTTCTTAAAAGAACAGGCTTTCCTCAGGTAACTCCTCTCTCCTCCTCCCCACCTCCATCCCGCAGAGAGTAACCCTTTTTTTAAGGTCTCCATTCAAAACAGTTTGCCAAAATAATTACCTCCCTCAAATAACTGCTGAGCTATCATCCAAGATTACATGACAATCAAAATGAATAACGTTTGGTATCCTCAGAGGAATATTGTATGCTTACATATATATGTACCTGTACGCAAAATACTAACTTGCTAACTTGATCTTTTCTGAAATGAATTTTTCTCACAGCATGTTTATACATGTGCAGAAAGTCAGTATAGTTTGATCACTTTATGCATCTTGCTTGTATATTTCTCCATTTCTCATTCATTGTTCATTGATTTTTTTCCTTAGTCCCATGGACCTGGTCCTTACACTAATGAGCAAGCTAAAGAAATTGAAAGACTAAAAATTATTTATCACAAATTAAAGACAGAACATGACAAGGTAAACTTTTTCATATTATATTATTATAATTAAATTGCATTTAGCAAGGTTTAAAGGTTGGCACACACAAGGAGTCAAGTTCTTGGGAAAAGTCCCTTGTAGTGTTCCAAAAGGGGAATGGTTGTAGGGACAAATCTTACAGACAGTTCATACCAAGAGACAAGCATAATTTTTAGAGGTTCTACCTTTTACATACGCATTCTGATTGTGATGTATGATGTCCGGTAGAACTCTTTGAAGTCTTGTCGCAAATGCTTTTGATCCGATTTTAGCATCAACATTGATCAGAGAAATTGGTCTCCAATTACAAATTTTCCTCTTATCTTTCTCTTTCTTTTCTATTAACTTGATAATGGCTTGTTTTTGAGAGTTGGATAGTTCATCCTGATCATATGCGCAATTTAGGCCATCCACTAATAAGCCTCCTACTGAGTTCCAAAAAGTTTTATAAAATTCAGCGGTGAGCCCATCATTGCCTGGTGACTTGTTATTTTCAAATGACTGAAGACAGTCAAAGCATTCTTTAACGGACAGTGTTCCCTCACAAATGTTTTTCTTTTCAGTGGTGAGTTTGGGAATTTCTGGTTTATGCAGGAAGGAATAACTTACATTACTAGATTCAGCGTTGGCACTATACAGATCAGAGTAAAATTGTTCTACTTCTGTCATGATTGTTTTCGGATCTGAAGTGAGATGACCACTACTTGTAAAGATCTTTCGAATGCAACCGTTCTTTCCTCTATGAGATTCCAAACCCAGAAAGTATTTGTTGTTTTTCTCGCCTTTTTCATACCAAGTTGCTCTGGAGCGAATTATTGCACCTTTGGAGAGATAAAGAATGCGCGATTACCCGCCTTCTTTGCTGCTGTTAGTTTAGGCATCAGCTTTTTTCTTCTTTCAACAATCTCCGTTGGGAAATCTGGCGAGATTCCTATCTTCTTTCCTCGTAATCTAGTTGCCCTATCCATTACTCGCTCTCTGTCTGGATAACGTAAGAATCGAGCGATGATTTGCCTTGGTTTTCCACTCAAGTTACTCCTAGGTTTGCCTATTCTGTGCACTCTCTGGAATTCGATCTTGTCGGTGTCTTCGATGCCCAGCTCTGCTTTCATGAAATTAACTAACACCTCTTGTGTGTCATCCTCGTCTTTCTTCTCAGGAATTCCATGAAATTGAAGATTTTCTCACCGCTGATACACTCCCATATACAGGTTTTCTTGTCTTAGAGTCTCCATGTCTTCTTTTTGACCCTCCAGTGTGTTTTAAACTCTCAACCTTGCTGTTGAGAAACGCCATTCCTTTGTCTATTTCGTTGACCAAGACCCTTGTCATTTCGAATCTGTCTACTTTCGTGTTTACCTCTTTGATCTTTTCGCCGAGGCTTAATTGACGTAGCTTTCTAGATGGTCGAGCTTCTTTTCCATGTCATTCAGCTTCCTTAATACAGCGTTTAACTTTGACAGTAGGTCTTCTGCCATTTCAAACACCGATTGGATTTCGTCGGACTCAGCTTCGCCGACCGGTCCAAATTTGGTTTTCTTATCTTCAGGAGAGTGACAATCGCCTTCTGATGAGTCTCCACTGCTCTTTTTATCTTTTCTCTTGTAACTTAGAGATATCTCTGCCATTTAAATGACTTTCCTCCGCCATTTGCTCATCGTAGTTAACGGAGCTCACAAAAACACAGCTACTCCATGTTAAGCCCGACTCAGTCTCTATGCGTATGTAAAAGGTAGAACCATTCTTGATGCTGTTCGTACAATTGATGGCATTTTTGAGTGTACAAGGAGAGAGAAAATCAATGGAGTAATATATTAGTTGCTATCGACTTCAAGAAAGCCTTTGATTCGATAAATCATAAATTCATGTATAACACTCTCACCGGTTTCAATTTTGGCCCATCTTTGATTCAGTGGGTTCAGACTTTTTACAAGAACATTTCTAGTAGCGTTATGAATAGCAACTATACCACAGGACCATTTCCAATTCTTAAAAGGAGTCAGGCAAGGGGACCCACTCTCTCCTTACCTATTCATCATCTGCCTAGAAGTACTCGCCATTAGTATACGGTCAGACAAACAAATAAACAAATACAGGGTATTTTAGTAGATGATGAAGAGATCAAATTAGAAATATTTGCCGACGACCTAACACTTTTTCTTAGGAACCAAATCTCTCTTAACCCCCTGTTTAACACTGTACAACAATTCATGCTTTGCTCTGTGCTCGAAATTAACTATGACAAAACGGAAGTCATTCTGTTGGGCAATCAGAAAAACACATCTAAATACTTAGCTGTCTTGAATACAAACATTAAAGTTAAAAAAGCAGTCAAAAATCTGGGGATTCATTTTACTTATGATAGAGGCCTATGGAAAAGTTGAATTTTGATGAAATTCTTAAATTGATCAAGGAAAAGCTTCAGTTTTGGAACTGGAGAAATCTTACCATCCTTGGAAGAATACAGATAGTTAAGACATTTGTTATTCCTATTTTTATGTACAGAGCCGGTTTAGTAAGTGTTAACAAGGATGTAATTAAAGAAGCCAATAAGATAATATTTAAATTCAACTGGAAAGGAAAAAATAAAGTCAAAAGGTCAACCTTAATAGGCAATGTAGAAAATGTTGGTTTGAAAGTGCCACATTTGGAATCAGTTGTTAATTAAAAACACAGCGGATCATGTGCTGTAAAAAGTTAGCCGAAGCTCAACCAAGCAGTTGGGAATTAATCTTTTTGCATTACTTGAAACCAGTTGGTGGAAATACATTCCAGCTTTGAGTGTGCTCCAACTGCACAAGCAAAATTCGAGGAAAAGTTTGGTAGGGCAAGCTTCAAATGGAATGAGATCTACAGATTACCTTTTACAGTAGCTTTTAACACAAAAACGCACAAGTTTCAGTACAAAATTTTGAACAGATTGGGTTGAAACTGACAGCATTGTGTATGTGTTGTGGTGAAGAGAGCAAATCCCTTGAGCATTTAGTCATTTCATGCTGCATAACAGAGAGGTTTTGGCTGGAATTTATTCACTGGTGCAATAATATACACATTGAACTTGAAAAACTATCTGAGGTAAATAAGCTTTTTGGAATTTGGGGCAGAAAGGAGGATTTTCTCTTACTTAACCATCTACTAATCATTGCCAGGTAAAATATTTACGATTGCAGATTGAAGCAAAGTTATTCACCCGTCGCTGAGATTATTTATCTCTAAAGTTTATTATATTTATCAAATAGAATTTAAGATCAACAAATTCCCCAAACATGAATCCAGTTTTAACCGCAAATGGAACAAGTATATCACAAGTTTAAGTACTTCATAGTGGCGCCATGTCTTTATTTTTTCCCATTTAGTTACTTTTGTTATCAATTCTATTGTTGTTATTTTATTTCGCTGCCATCTAACCTTTTGATAATGTAAGTAGATGTATCGTCTTTTAGGTTGTATGATATTTCTGTTAAATACATATTGTATATGCCACAATTTATTAATTAGCAAGTTTCGTTTTGTGCATGTCCGTGTTTAAGAGTAATTTATTATATTGTAAGTAGCGTAAGTATTATTGTTAAGTAGTGTAAGTAATATGTTGTGAATAATAATAATAAAAATTAAAAAAAATAATAATAATAATAATAATTTTTAGAGGAAAAGTCCATGGGACCGGTTCTTTCAATTCAAACCAGTTTGAATTCAAAGGACTGGTAGCATAACCGAACTAAGTGCACTTCAGCTTGTGTTTTCTTGTTTTAGCTCAGATTCACAGAAGTTTTTGCACTTGGCCTTGATTTCCTTCAGGAAACATTTCTCCAATGTTGTATCTGTTGTTTTGCGCTTCATTTTGTGATAATAATGGAAATCTTACCCATAATTATAGGTTTTTATTGCCCAGGAAGTACAAAGCAGCAGATGAAACACTGGAGCAACATTTCCTGAGGGAATTCATAGCCAAGTGCAAAAACTTTTAGTGAATCTCAGCTAAAACAACAAAATGTGATATTTATGCTCCCAGCCGTTCAATTCATGGGACAAGTTATGTAGACTAAACAAAGTATTGAGAGTTTATCATTGTATCAGAGTTTGTCATATCTATATTGAACATTCCAGACATTGTTCCATATTTTTGCAGTCAATCCACGTCATGCATGACCAGCATTTCTGAGAATGAAATGGCCATTCGAATTCCTCTTTGTAATGTATGGCATTTGAATGGAATGTTGAACATTTATCTGGAAATCTTTCCGAAAAAGATGCATTAACTGAAAAAAAAAAAAAAAGATTAAAAAAACTTGGGAAACAATAAGAATTGTTATTCTTGAAATACTTAATGCTCTAATGTAAAGAAAAATTCAGAGCTTCATACTGTCAATAAACTAGGGAAACTTCTACAGGGACTCTGAAATCTCATTGGCGATGTTCAAAACTGACGTGTAAATTTCAAAACTTTGTTCAAATTTCAAAAACACCAGCCATGCATGACATGGACTGACTGTAATGATGTGAAGGTTACACCACTTATTTCATGAATCACACATTTTCTTTTGTTATTCAACATCCTTTATTTAACTTACATACTTCATGAATATTAAACTAACTGAAACGAGGGATTTATACAGATAAATCCCTCATTTACTGTATAAATCCCTCATTTACATTAGCAGTACTGCGAGAAACGCACACATCAGGTTGCTTCTATTGTTCTCCGTTTCTCACCTAAGTGTGACCGTACTAATTAGCCGGCGTTTGTCCCCTTGAACAAAGGAATAATTTCATGAAATAAGTCAGATAAATGCCTCGAACGTCGGTATTAATCCATATACATCCATATACATTAATACCTCCGTTCTCGGTGTTTATCTCTTACTTACATGTATCAATAATTATTTACAAGCTGCTTGAAAATGTCCATATTTTTCTTGTTTTCCAGGCAATTCAGGAAGGGAAGATCGCTGTGGTGAGGACCACAGCTGTTATGACGCCAGTCACACAGGTCGTGGTGCCTGGTCAGACTGCAGCAGCGCAAGGAACTGTTCAAATGGCAAAAATTGCTCCTGCTACCACAGCCCTTCCAACCCAACTGACCACTGTCCGTCCTGCTAGCACTATAACTGCTGGTGTACCTGTAGCTCAACCTGGTTCAACTATTACAAAGACCATTCGTCCGCAAACTTCCTTGCAACAGGTACAGCAAACTCATAATGTAGTGATCAGTCCCGCAAACATGCAGAAGATTCAGAGACCTGTTGCTGAAGTAGGTGAGTGGCTAATACTGACAGTAAAAATTAATTCCAATATTACAATCCCCTCAGAAAATGTAAAAATATACCTAAATAAATTGTCTCTAAAATGGCTGTGACTGGCTTAATACAATGTATGATGGATGAACCAATAGACCTTTCACTCTATATAGAATAGTTTCTTTTAGAATTTGATATTTATAGCTTTAGTGTCTATAGAGTGTTTTCACATGACGTCACGGCGGCCATGTTGGTGTCCCAAAACAAAGAAATGGCGGCCATGTTGGTGTCCCTAACTAAACCTCTGGGAGTTGAACTCTATTTTTATGCAAATACTTTCTTTTGTTTAAGTAAACCAGCCGGTAGTCACGTGAATGAAAATGCTCTATATAGGATCATGTTTTTATTATTAGCTTTAGTGTCTTTTTAGCATCATAGTTATGTAATTGTTTTGTTATGTAAATGGCTCACTGGAAGAGCATTTTTATTGAACTGATACAGTCAATAAAGCTGCTTATTGCCCAATACAAGCCAAATGATATTCTCCGGAGAATCCATCCTTTGTCATTTTGGAAGGAAAGAATGCATGACAGTGTGAATATGACCAATTTTAAAACAGACTACTCCCTGAAACACTGTCACATGGTCTGTAATGGGGCGACAAACCAACGAAGCAAAATTTAACAAGGTCTATCGAAGGATTGAGAGCATAACAAACCTAAATGCATTTCAGATCACATTTTGTTATTTTAGCTGAGATTCACTAGAGTTTTTGTATGTGGCCTTGAATTTCTATAGGAAACATTCCTCCAATTTTTTATCCGCTGCTTTGTGCTTCATTTTGTGATAAAAACCTATGATTATGGGCAAGATTTTGCTTTAATCACCTTATTTGTCAAAACAAATGTTTGCATTACTGATGCTGGAATATATTGACTATTTAATAATAAATAAAAACTGATATGCCTGGTATTTGTCTACAGCGCAAATGAATGTGAGTACAGCACCTCAAACTGTACAGCTTCAGGTGACTAAGTCAGCAGTCCAGAATGTTACACCTGGTCAGCAGATAGCCGTCAGAAGCATTGCGCAAACACTGCCAAGCCAGGGATTAAAGCCTGTTGCCACTGCCTCGGACAGGCCAGTGCAAGGTTTGTTGACTTTACAATTATATCTAATCAAATAATTTTTGCACGCCATAGTTTTTATTTTTTAGCTGCCTCGACATTTAATTCTTTACCTCTAAGTCTGAGAAGCATTAATTCTAATTTTTATTCAAGAAAGCCTTGGACGATTTTTATCTGTAAATTTTTACTGTAGTTCTAAATTAGTGCATGTTTTGCTTTTACATATCAGTTCTTAATTATTCTTATTTGTAAGTTTTTAATTCTTAGTCGTCAGGACCCTGTTGATAACAGTATTCTATACTGAAGGGTTATCCTGGATAAATATTCGATTATTATTATTATTATATTATTATTATTATTATAAAATTATTTAATGAATATCACTGGCCATTTGTAGCCATGAATGTCTGGTTTATCAACAGAGGTGATAAGGAAATCTGGCCGCCATAAAGAGATTTGAGTACTGATGGTTTGAGTGTTAGCTTTGTCAGAGCAAATCCATCACATTTGCTCTGACAAAGGGCTTGTGTTCAAAGCATAAGCACTCAAATCTCTCCATGAAGACCAAATTACCCTATCAACTTTTGATAAAACCAAACACTTTGGCTTGAATGTTGGTCTAAATCCTAACAGCTGAACCCAGTGACTAGCTTCTTCTTATGTTATTACTTTATAGTGACTCAAGGCACCCTTCAAACTGTTACTCTTCAGAGGCCACTGGTGCCAAGTAAATCACCAGTTAACATGCCAATCACCCTGGCTCCCTCAGGATCAGTGTCGACTGCTGTGCCGACAGGTGGGCATGTTACAAACATTGCTCCAGCTCCTGTTGCGTCATCTGCGCCAAAGGGGCTCCACAGTGCAACACAAGCTGCCGGTATAGTTATTTGAGTTAATTTTCCATTAACTACACACTTATAACAAACTTTTTTTTTGTGAGTGTTCCAATTAAATTTTTGTATTTTTTTTTAATCATAATCTTTGGATGTGAGAACACTGATTTTGATTTGCAGGGATTGGACTCCCTGAATTTTGTGTCTTTCTCAACTTCTATATTTTCATGAATATGTGTTTGTTTGGTTTGGTTGTGTTTTGAGGAAATCAATGAAAGGTCATAAATTGAACTTTCAACACTCATTTCTATTGTTCTCCTTGACGTAACCCTGGAAATTGCCCTAATGTATGTAAATCTTTCATTTTCCTGGGTAAAATATTTTGGTCTCGTGCTACTGCCCCATGTTGCATTAGTAGCACTTTGGTGCACACTGCTAGTCTTTGAAAGTATTTAATAAATGGTTACAGGCTAACAACATGCCAAAAGGTTATGTACCTACATGTAGTTTGCTCCCACTTATAACCAGCTGCTGTAGATCTATAATAGTTTCTTATGGAGTTGTTCTTTTGTTCTTCACATAACTTTCCTCAAGGTTGTGCCTGTAGGTCCATAACAAGCTTTACCATCTTCAAACACACATGTGTTTACAATAATAAACAGTCTAGTATTTATCACAATCTAAGCTGCTTGACAGGCTATCAATCAAAAAATCAATGACTAAAAGGCATCCACGCTTATTGAAAAGTGTTATTCTCAAAAAAGCTGAGTGGTATCAATAATGGCAACAGAAGAATCCTCCATCTTTCGATATTGAGCTTACTATCTAATCTTTCCTTATCAATCTTTATCACCTATGTTTTAATTTAGCTTCAAGAAATATTTATCACGATAATGGCACTTAGTTCCTGGAACTGGATTATTGATTAATCATTTCTTTTTATTTTTTGGGAAGCAGCCTTGAGAATGGATACCAGCAGTCCGGAGCAAACCCAGGTTCTGACCAAACGACGACTGCAGGATTTGCTGCATGAGATCGATCCTCGGGAACAAATGGATGATGATGTGGAAGATGTAAGTTGAAAGGAGCTAAGGGATCCTTACCCTCCCTCACAGAAACTCTTTTGGCTCGTCATGCAATCTTGGGTGACTATTGAAAGATTGCATGACAAGCCAAAAGTGCTTCTGCAAGCAAGGCTAAGGGATCCTTAGCATCAAGTATATCTTTGGATTTTTCTTTTCTGCTTACACATACAATCATGAGAATGATGTGTTATTCAGTCAACAACACAGACATACTTGAAAAACAGAAATCCGAGTTCTAACAGGAGTTGACCCAATGACCTTCTGATTAGTATTTCGGATGCTCTACCCCTGAGCTACAGGAGACGCGTGGGAGCTAAGGCCATTAAACTAGGTTCATGGGACAAACATCCTGCGTACTGCCAGGATTGGAATGTCATGCGCGGCATTTGGGCAATGGAAATAACTGATTGAATATTTTAGGCCTGGTGAATAAATGAGAAAGATGTATTATTCAGTAAATGACACAGGCATACTCGGAAAAAAATTCAAGTGCTCCTATCAGGAGTCGAACCTAAGACCTTCTCATTACTATTTGGGATGCTCAACCACTGAGCTAAAGAAGACTCGTGGGAGCTAAGGCCGTTAAACTAGGTTCATGGGAAAAACATACAGTCATGTTCCTGTTGATGCCATAGAATTTATTGCAGGAGATGAGATAACTACAGTTAAAATATACACTTTAAAACAACGCCAGGGTTAAGATTGGCCAAAATCTTAAGGACGTGTTAAGAATATGCCTAGGGTGAGACTTGATAAGAACATTGTTCCTTAGTCCTCTTGGTTTGCAAGGTGGCTTTGGTCTGAGTAAATTAATGCTTATTTACCGTACAGTGTAGCCTAAGCACAGGCAATTATTTAACCTTGAAACCACTGCAATTTAGAAGAGTTGCAAAAAGCAATGCTACATCACTCAGTAGCAGACATTAGACAGACGCCAAAGAGGTTGGAAGTCCTACTGTTTGTATCCACTGTTCACTACATGATGTTGATCAGTATTCTGCTTGCTATGTAACTCAACATTATAACTAGGGTCTAGTTGTTTGAAAGTCAATTAATTCTTATCCCTGACTAAAAATTTACCTAGGTTTTCATCTCGCTCATTAAAAAATGTTTCTAAGAGCTAATTTTAAGTTAAAGGTAAAGAAAACTTTAAGTCAAAACTCTGGAATAAAAATCTTTTGGAACAATCAATATTAATTGGTAATTAAAGTTGAATCAAAGTTCACGGGCCTTGAACAACTGTTCCCAGCTGCTTATAATAATGCTTGCTATCGAACTGTTTTCCTCCTTGTAGTTGTTGCTGCAGATCGCAGATGACTTTATCGAGAGTGTAGTCACAGCTTCCTGTCAGATTGCCAAGCATCGGAAATCAAACACACTAGAAGTGCGCGATGTACAGCTACACCTGGGTTTGTATCACACTGGATGCATTAACCATGTGCTTCTAACCAAATTGTCAAATTTAACTAAAATTTCTACTTAGCTAAATACAAAATAAACAGCACCACAGGAAAGTACTGCTCAGTAGCTCTCATTTGAATGGTCACACTTTAGGATTTCATCCACAGACTCAAAAGTTAGAATCTCCTTGTACAGCCTAATAAACAGCACCACAGGAAAGTACTGCTCAGTAGCTTTTATTTGAATCCTCGCACTTTAGGATTGCATCCACAGAAACGAAAGTTAAAACCTCCTTGTACAGCCTAATAAACAGCACCACAGGAAAGTACTGCTCGGTAGCTTTTATTTGAATCCTCACACTTTAGGATTGCATCCACAGAAACGAAAGTTAGAACCTCCTTGTGCAGCCTAATAAACAGCACCACAGGACTGTACTGCTCAGTAGCTTTCATTTGAATGGTGACACTTCAGGATTTCATCCACAGACTCAAAAGTTAGAACCACCTTGTACAGCATAATAAAGAGCACCACAGGAAAGTACTGCTCAGTAGCTTTCATTTGAAATTGCATCCACAGTAACGAAAGTTAGAACCTCCTTGTACAGCATAATTAACAGCACCACAGGAAAGTACTGCTCAGTAGCTTTTATTTGAATCCTCTTACTTTAGGATTGCATCCACAGTAACGAAAGTTAGAACCTCCTTGTACAGCATAATAAACAGCACCACAGGAAAGTACTGCTCAGTAGCTTTCATTTGAATGGTCACACTTTAGGATTTCACCCACAGACTCAAAAGTTAGAGCCACCTTGTACAGCATAATAAACAGCACCACAGGAAAGTACTGCTCAGAGGATTTCATTGGAGTGGTCAGTTTAGGATTTCATTCATTCGTTCAAGTTAGAACCACCTTGAAAAGCATTATAAACAGTACCACAGTAAATTACTGCTCAGTAACTTTCGTTTGAATGGTCACACTTAAGGATTTCATCCACAGACTCAAAAGTTAGAACCACCTTGTACAGCAGAATAAACTGTACAATAGGAAAGTCCACCACAAACTCACAGAATCACCACAGGAAAGTGCTCTGATTTCTTAGATTCTTAGAAGCTTTCATTTGTCTGAATGTTTTACACAAACATTTTAACCAGACACACATAAGTCAGAACTTCTTAAGTCATCACATTTTTAATCGTACGTGTATTGGTTGAAATTATAGACAGGTCTTGGAACATGTGGATTCCAGGATTCGGCAACGATGAACTTCGACCATTCAAGAAGCAAGCTACAACGGAAGCCCACAAGCAGGTTTGTACAGGAGGGGCAATATTCAGAACAGAACGGATACTTTTGGATATTTTAGCCGGGGTGATCCCTTCAGCATCAATGGGAGCCGCGACTATAAAAGGACGATTACATAGCATTGAGGAATAAAAGTCTAAAAAGTTAAAAATCATGCACTGAAAAATTTAAAACTATACCATAAAAATAACTATTTTTAAGCAATTATAAAAACGACGCGACCATTGTAATAAAATGACTTCTTAGCCGATATCCGGGGTAGAGTTGCGCCTCATGAGTGAAGAACTTTCCTTTGAACTCTCCCATAAATGAGTTATAACATACCGGCAAACATTTCTGTAAAGTGTAATTCAACCCCCTACATTAAGTGAAGATTGCAGGTTGCCCAGGGTTTGTGCCCCCTAATATCCGAAAAAATAACAAACAAAGCGAAAATATTCATGGTGATTAATCACAACAGACGAAGGACACAAAGAACCGATCAGAACTTGGGGTAAATACACGTGACTTGCACCAATTGCCCTCTCTCACTTTTTCTCGCTCCCTCAATCACATCTCTGATTTTCTGAAGTCGATTCCGATGAAAATTCTTAGGGATGTTGGCAGATGATGGAAGTGTTAATCAGTTGCTAGAGTTGCGATCAGTCGTTATGATTCGTGCATACTCTTTAAAAGAATACATACAGAACGGGCAATGTTTTGTGCGACCTTAGATTTGTTTCCCCGTGAACAACCAGCTGCTCTCGTCTTGAAACTTTCTTAGAGGGACCCTGTCCAATTTTATAGACAGGCTACAGTAAGTACGAGCTTGCTTCACACTGTTTTTGTTTCTTTTTTCTTACAGAGGTTGGCATTAATTCGGAAGTCAATGAAGAAGTAACAGAGGGATATTATTTAGAGAAATTGCTCTCGCTTATTTTATTATAGAGACTGTTATTTATACGTCATCATACCTCATGGAAGCAACAAGCTACGTTGAATAAGGCTCTACTCAGCAGGGAAAGCATTTAGACAAAAAAAAACGTACATTTTGTGCGAAAAAAACCCTCCAAAAAACAAATTTTCTTGAATATTTTAAGTATCTCCCACCAGCCTGGAGATCTCTCTTCCTTTTATGTACAGAATATGCTGAAATTTGTTTAAATTCTCTCATTAAAGTTTTCAAAGAATCCCAGTGTTAGTGTTCCTCACTTATTGTTTCCCTTTGAGCATGCTGACCTTGAAAATGCCGTCAAGTTGAGCGACAAATAAGGATGAAACTGGCAAGCAATCCCGCATACCCTCAATCTCATACCCAGAGTCCTCAGGCTCTTTAGCCAGCGGTTGGTTGCCAGGAGAGCCCAACCGCTGGCCAGAGAGCCTGAGGATTCTGGGTTCGAGATCATCATCATCGTCATCATCAATCTTTATTTACCCTCGGATTGTAGAGTAGCTTAATGCAGCTAATATCTCCGAGCATTTTCCCACCCAACCATCATAATATACGCACAAAGACCAGACCACAACACCGGGAACTACGTCCCCTACTCTTTGCGAACAGTGAGTGGGTTCTTTAACGTCCCACAGAGTTTGGGAGACCCTCCTTATTACAGGTGTTGGCTCGATCGAGTAGCGATTCTCGCCTTGGTCATTTTCTTGTACTACCGATCT
>NW_028145506.1:42500-55000 GCF_977016875.1 Pavona decussata | reverse complement strand
GAAGTCAACACTCCAAGACCTTTGGCACCGTTTCACGAGCAAGTCGATTCGTTTGAATTACATGCCTTTGGAGATGCGTCTACCAGTGGAGTCGGGGCGGCGGTTTACTCGGTTGTTCGCCAGAAGAGTGGAGTCACGCAGTCTCTCGTCGCAGCCAAAGCAAGACTGGCCAAGAAAGATCTCACTGTTCCTAGGTCGGAACTCGTCAGCGCCCACATGGCAACGAATTTGGTTATGAACGTGAAGAATGCCCTTAGAGAGCTACCTAAGCCTACTGTATACGGATGGCTTGACAGTACTGTGGCGTTACATTGGATATTAGGAAACGGTCAGTACCACCAGTTTGTCGCGAACCGCGTACACAAAATCAAAGAACACCCGGAAATCAAGTGGAGGTACGTCCCTACCCTTGATAATCCAGCCGATCTTGCAAGCAGAGGGGGCCTGGTTACCAATACAGAGCTCTGGTGGAGTGGCCCAGCGTGGTTGCGAGATCCCGAGAAGTGGCCTGACAACCCAGTTACTGAGAAATCACAAGCTTCAGAAAAAGAGGCTAAAGTTATCAAAGAAGTTTTGAGCATAGCGAAAAGCTATCCCAAAGAAGAAGAGCAAAATGAATTCGATAGACTTCTCTACGCTCATGATCTACGACGAGCTCTAAGGATCCAAGCCTGGGTACGGCGTTTCACCACCCACAGAGATCGCAAAGGACCCCTCACAAGCAAGGACCTGCGAGAAGCAAGAGACTGGTGGATTAGAAGAGTTCAGAACCTAGATTCGAAGAAACCTCAATTCACACAGACGAAAAATGCACTGAATCTTATCCCTAATTCACATGGAATACTTGAGTGCCGAGGGAGAATCCAGGGGATGTATCCTGTATACCTTCCGGCAGACTCCACGTTTACCAGGAAGCTGGTTCAGAGAATCCACGCGGAGACCCTTCACGGGGGAGTATCGCTTACAATGGCCGCCGTTCGAGAGAGTTACTGGATTCCAAAACTCAGAAAGCTGGTTAAGTCTGTTCGGTCAACATGCTGGGGCTGCAAACGGTTTACAGCACTCCCATTAACAACACCAACCCCCGGACCAATGCCCAGTGACCGTACCCTTGGTGGGGCAGCATTCGAAGTCATAGGGACGGACTTCGCAGGACCAATCTATCACAAACTGAGCCAGAAGCGAGAAGGAAAAGCATACTTGGTGATATTCTCGTGCAGTCTATCAAGAGCGGTACATCTAGAACCGGTTCCCAACCTGGAAACTAGCACGTTTCTACCCTGTCTCAAACGCCTCATAGCTAGACGAGGACACCCGACTGTCATTTACTCTGATAATGGCAGCACATTTGTCAAGGCAGCCAAGTGGTTAAAGCAAGTACGAAATGACGAGCAGTTACAAGGCTTCCTTGAGTCCCATGACATACAGTGGAAATTCAATCTCAGCCGCGCCCCTTGGTGGGGCGGCCAATTTGAACGCTTGATCGGTATCGTCAAGGCAACGATGTACAAGGTGATAGGGGGAGCTACCCTGTCCTGGAATGAACTAACTGAAGTGCTCCTTGATGTAGAGACTCAAGTCAACCGTCGCCCACTCAGTTACGTTGAAGACGATGTAGAGTTACCGATCCTGACACCAGCCAGTTTTATGTTCCAGCGAACCAACCAGCTTCCGGAGGAACAGACCTGGAGAATTGAAGATACGAATTTGCGGAAACGAGCCAAATTCTTGCAGACTTGCAAAAATCATATGTGGAACCGATGGCAGCGTGAATACCTGAGAGCCTTAAGAGAGCGCCATAACCTTGTCCACAAGACAGCTAACTACCAAGTCAAAGTTGGCGACACAGTGTTAGTGCGATCTGACACCAAGAATCGCGGAAAATGGCCACTAGCGGTTGTCCAGCAGACTTATCCCGGACGTGACGGCCACATCCGTGCAGTGCAGCTGAGAACCAGTAAAGGAGTTATTGAGCGCCCTGTTCAGCACCTCTACCCTCTAGAGTTGCAGTGTGAGCCCACAGTGCTAGCAGGAGCAGAACAGCAGTTGAACGCTGACGCGCCAATTTTCAGACCGAGAAGAGCAGCTGCGGCTGCGGCAGCTACGAGAATCAAAGCGATTGTGGATGATGAAGAAAGTGAACAATTATGAACTTGAAACAAGTGATTGCTAGCGAATTTTTTTCATGTGACTTTTTTACTCGTTTTGGAATCGTCTAATAGTTTCTTTAAGTCTCCTAAGTAAATGCACCCTTGCATGCAATGCTGCATGGGGGAGTGTGTCGGAGACTTAATGACTTTGTGTCCGCGCGTGATAGTTGTTTGTTATAAGTCTAGACATTAAGAGACAATGAACATTTTAGTGACAGACGTTGATTGACCATTTTTCGATTATCACCTAGCAACGACCAATCACATTCTTAATGAACCAGTGTAAAACCAAGCGTCCTTTTTGTGTGTGTTCAGAGTAGCTCTTTACACACCAGCTGTAACAGAGTGAATACGCGAGAACTATTAAACAGTTAAAACTCAGTCGAGTCTTTGATTGAGTCCAGTGCGTTAGGGGACCGGCTATCCCTAGTAAGCGGGGCAAAGTTTACGAAACGACCAAACATAATTTATTGACGAAAGCAAGTACGTAAGGTAAGGTAACTGAAAATAACATCAAATAACAGAGATAAATAAATTAACAATGAAAATGAAAATGACAATGCGAATAAAAATTGACAAGCGAAATAAACGACGAATACTTACAAGACGAATGTGACGACAAGAAAAACACTTCTCAAACTCATTAATTATTCATGCAGTCAAAAGCCAATAAATGACCACCATTTCGGTCAGGTGGATGAATCTTGATACCCCAATGAAACACCAGATGAAACACCACCAGGTTTTCATCTGAGATGAAACATGTTTTTCATCTGAGATCAAACATTTGCATTTTAATGAGATTAATTTCTTATTGTTTCATTTGAGAAGACATGTCAAAAACTCGGGCTTCGTGCTTTATCACGGGTTCCAAATACCGAGAAACAGATGAAAGCACGAGGCCGCAGGCCGAGTGCTTTCATCTGTTTCTCGGTATTTGGAACCCGTGATAAAGCACTCGCCCTCGTTTTTGACATATTACTTAAAACTTGGAACTTGACTTTAGAAGCTAGACTTAAAACGTAACTGATTTTAACTTGAACTTGAACTTGAACGACTTACGCAATATGAGCAGCAAAACATAACTAACAAGTAACCTATATATATAGCATTATGCAAAATAAAACTAGTGAGTACGAAAACAACCTAAGAAAACAAACAAGACTAATGAACGACACACTAAGTACAAAGGGCAACGGAGTGAAAAAACTGATAAACGAGGAACGAAAAACAAGAACGCTAATGACCTGTAGAAAAACGCTACGCCGACATACAAAACAACAAAAATCTAAATTTTCGCGCCTACAGCTATCTATCATCTCATATCCAACGTGCGCTTGTGGAATAACTGTTTAAACATAACTTGAGTAGAAAACCAATCACATCGCTAAAAACTGTATTATCCTACGGCGAGTACTGTTATAGAGTCACAAAAACACGGCTTTCAACCAATCAGAACACGGTTTCATTATAGTATACTTTGTAAATATAGTAAGGGTCAGATTGTCCCTTGAGCAGGGAAAGTGCTTTTGTTAAACGATTTGGACGACGATAAAGATACCATCGCAGAGAGCAAAACCGTTATCAGTGCGAATTCTCCTAAGGTAATGTATTGCGACATTTCGTTTATTCATTGATTGTACTGGAGTTATAATTGCAATTGACTGTACTGATGATCCTAGTCCTCGTGAAAGGGACTTAAGACAGATTAAAATGTAGCAAGCATACATGTTCATCCGCACGATATGTGCTACTGAAACGTGCCCAACCGCCTAGCTATCAAAAGGTTGGATCGGTTTCCTAAGGAGCAGTTCAGTTTTGCAGCCGACATTTCCAGTCAGCCGGTTAGCCCTGTCAAATGGTAAATGGCATCTTTCGGGGACCAACGAAACAGAAGAGAGTAATTTTTTAATGACTCTTTAATGCAATGTTTACAGTTAAGAGAGGAGCTGAGAGTTCGTATTTCAGAACAAGATTTTACTCTGATGACAATTGGCCTCATAGAGACCAAGTTTACTACTTTCCAACTATGGAGGTGTTTGCATTGACAAATCTGAATTTAGTGGTCTCCAATCAGTTCTTGTTCACTTTCTTATCTTGCCGCTTTTTTCTGTAATTCCGTACTCGCGGTCAGTTTAATATAATTTAAGGGCTGTATGATCCGAGAGGCTGTTTATAAGATTTTTTCAAAAGCAGCGATTAGATTTTAAAGTTTAGTGAATCGTAACGGCTTTTAACGAAACGAGAAAGGAATGCGGAATATATTATCACATGCGTGAGAATATGCTTATTTAAAGCTCGACTTAAATCTCAAACTATCCTACACGAACAAAACTGAAACAACTTTTCTATAGCTTGTAGATTCAAAATATTTGAAAAATAGTGTTTCTCCTTCACTCCGCTCCTGAAATAGAACAAAAACACGGTTCGAAATGGAAAACCATCGTTGTAAACTCTTATCAAACAGCTCAAAGGTTGTTTTGTATTGGTTACAAAGGAACTAGTATCCAGATAAATATTCCTTCAAGACAATAAACCAAGACTGGCCCCTCTCAGTTGACTGACACAACAGGTTACATTTTTCACAACCAGTACAGCGGTACATAATTATTCAGTTTTAAGAAAATTCCGTGGACTGTCACTTCTTATGTCAGTAAAGAAACATCACACGAAGAATGCCTGCCTTCACTTACACAAAAATATAACAGCATAACATAAAAAACTGTCAAATGCTAAATCAAGCAAGCGACCAAGGATGATCAAAATTTTGTAAATCTGCGCAGCGTAGTTAATAAATGTGAATTCAAAAGTTATAAAATAGACGCTGAAAGATAATTCGAAACCGACGCTTCGGCAATGCTACCTTCTTCAGGGTACAAAACTATACCGTTGAAAAGTTCGTTAAAGTTACTCGCATGCCTAAATTCATAAAAGCGCGCGTGCACGCAACATATACGTGCTAGTGCATTCCGGCGCGCGTGCAAGTAAAAAAACGAATTCACGCGAAACTAAAGTCCTGATTCATGCCACTCGGACTAACAGTTCCATATTAAAAATGAACCGCATCTCCTGCTTCTTTCGGTATTGTTGGTTGGCTAGGCCTGCCCTCAAAAGCGCAACCTTTAAATCTTCGAGTGTGTGGTTCTCTTGGTTGAAATGGGCGGGTACAGGAAGGTCAATTCTCCCGTTGATTGCATCCCTGGTGTAATCAACGGGAGAAATGACCTTCCTGTACCCGCCCATTTCAACCAAGAGAACCACACACTCGAAGATCTAAAGGTTGCAGTTTTGAGGGCGGGCCTAGCCAACCAACAATACCGAAAGAAGCAGGAGATGAGGTTCATTTTTAATATGGAACTGTTAGTCCGAGTGGCATGAATCAGGACTTCAGTTTTGCGTGAATTCGTTTTTTACTTCCTCGCGCACCGGAATGCGCTAGCACGTATGTTGCGTGCACGCGCGCTTTTATGAATTTAGGCATGCGAGTAACTTTAACGAAGTTTTCAACGGTATAGTTTTGTACCCTGAAGAAGGCAGCATTGCTGAAACGTCGGTTTCGAATTATCTTTCAGCGTCTATTTTATAACTTTTGAATTCTCAAGGATGATCAACTTTCACTTAAATACATATCTGCATTTTATTTTGTTTTCGTTCACTGCAAAAAAACACGCAAAATGACAAAATCCAAAGTTCACATTATCCTGCTCAAGCTGAACGAATTCAAAAAAAGTTTAAAAAAATGTGACTTCCTTTTTTTAATGACGTTTTCGCGTTGTGATTGGTTAAGGTTGCCAACCCGCAAAAAACTTCCACGATTCGAGATCATCCGGTCCACTTCACTTGTGGAACAATGCAGTTGACGAGGGTTGGTCGTCTCATTTAATGTCCACTTTACATTTCTTGTTCATTAAAACACTATTTACTGGTTTGGCATATACTGATACAATATATTAGGCAGGTCAAAAACGCTAATAATTCTCTGTTAGAAAAATTTAGGCCATGTTCTGTTATTGCGATTCCAAGGAGCAAAAACGTGATCAAACGTGATCCCCTCCCGTCTGCGTCCTCACCAAGAGCAAAGCGGGGGCGGTCCTTGAAAAAGCATCTTTAAAGGCTCCCATCACATCACATCTTCAATCAATCAGGCAATACCTTGCCGGACCCTTGAAGTCAAGAAACGGTGACATATATTTTCCTTTCCCTGCTGAATATTTTCAGGTAAGATAAATTCGAGTACTAGCAACTACGCTAATGAAAAGAGATGAACAGAGCTATAGACGGTACAAAATCTTTGTTTCCGTTTGACAATTTAGAGTGCTTTAAGGGAAATAATTTGTTAATTAATGTCCTAATGTATGGAGACAATTTGTTCGCGAAAAGTCTCCCATATGCGTAAGGTATGATTATTGCACCGCTGACTAACTGAAAGTCTATGTTTTAAGTTAGCTTTAGGAATAGTTCAGTAATGTTTATGTTTTTTTTTGTATCCACCTTTGGCTGTTAGGGCTCTGATTTGCGTTGATTTAGGATTGATAAATAACGATCTAAAAAAGTGCATATGTTGATTAGATTACTGCCTTGGTCGCTTGCTCGATTTGGCATTTGACAGTTTTTGGTTATGTTGTTGTGATTTTGTGTAAGTGAAGGCAGGCATTCTTCGTGTGATGTTTCTTTACTGACGTGAGAAGTGACAGTCCACTGAATTTTCTTAAAACTGAATAATTATGTACCGCTGTATTGTTCTGTGAAATAAATGTGATGTTATGTTTTAAACCTGTTGTATCTGTAAGCTGAGAGGCGCCAGTCTTGGGACGCCAGGAACAAAAACATCAGTTTGACCTTTGCGTATTATTAATGCGCCAGGTTATACCAAAAATGTTCTTGTTTTTTTTAATTTTGTACCCACAAAAAGATATTACAAAACAAGACACAATATATTAATTTAAATTGCGTAACAAAGAAATGTAGCGAGGAGACTGATAAGAACTGAGTAGAAAGCTTCTTCATAATTTTTTAGGGTTTGTATTCTGAAGTAAAAGAACAAATTTGAAAATTATATTGAATTAGAGTTGATGGTTTCGTTGTCAAGGGAGATATTAAATTTGGGTCCTTGGCAAACCACAGAAAAAATAAAAATGTTTTTTGACAGCCGACTCTCAGCCTGGGTAAAGTTCTTATGTTCTTAAATTTTAGTTTATCTCAGTCTCAACGTTCCTTTAAAAAAGGATTCTACTAAAAAAAATTAATAAATAAAGAAAGGAGTGTGATGACTGAGCAACCTTCGCGAATTGAATTGTCAGCAAAAGTGAAGTGCACTGGTTGGTGTCTCGAGTCTTTCGGAATTTTTTAGTCTGTTCGATAGTTCTCACTTGTTCCAGAGATTTTTTCGTCGTTAGTAAATGGAAGTATCTTGAGGTTCTCGTCTCAGATTTTTCTCTAGAAGTAAGAAATTTGACCAGCCTTATGTCACTCGCATAAACGTGAAATGTCTTGGTTGGTCGCACACCAAAACTGACTGACACACTAGGTTTATAACATAACATCATATTTCTTTGACAAAACAATATAGAGGTACATTATTCTATTTTAAAAAAAAGAGTGCAGTGGACCGTCACATCTCACGTCAGTAGAAACATCACACGAAGAATGCTGTCCCTTCGCTTACACAAAATTCCCTATCCATCACCATACCAAAAAACTGTCCAACGCCAAGTAGAGCAAGTAGCCAACGTTCGTCAAAGCTGAAACCATTGTATTGTCGTTCTTTCAAAACAAAAAAACACGTAAACTAAAAAAATCCAAACGGTTCACATTGTCCGGCTTAAGCTGAACGAATTGAAAAGAACTTAAAATAAATGTGCTCCTATTTTCAACTAACGTTTCGCGTTGGCGTGGTAATTGCGGTAAAAACTGCAAAAATCTTCCCTGATTCTAGAACATCCGGTCCATTTCAGTTTTGGAACAATTCAGCTTTGGGGGTTGCTCGTCTAAACATTCGATCCACTTCAGTTTTGAAACAATTCAGCTTTGGGGATTGGTCGTCTAAAACATTCGGTCCACTTCAGTTTTGCAACAATTCAGCTTTGCAGGTTGGTCGCCTAAAACATTCGGTCCACTTCAGTTTTGGAACAATTCAGCTTTGGGGGTTTGTCGTCTAAAACATCCGGTCCACTTCAGTTTTAGAACAATTCAGCTTTGGGGGTTAGTCGTCTAAAACATTCGGTCCTCTTCAGTTTTGGAACAATTCAGCTTTCGGGGCTGGTCGTATAAAACATCCGGTCCATTTCAGTTTTGGAACAATTCAGCTTTGGGGGTTGGTCGTCTAAAACATTCGCTCAACTTCACGTTTGGAATAATTCAGCTTTGGGGTTGGTCGTCTAAAACATTCGCTCAACTTCAGTTTTGGAACAATTCAGCTTTGGGGGTTGGTCGTCTAAAACATTCGCCCCATTTCAGTTTTGGAACAATTCAGCTTTGGGGGTTGGTCGTCTAAAACATTCGCCCCACTTCAGTTTTGGAACAATTCAGCTTTGGGGGTTGGTCGTCTAAAACATTCGCTCCACTTCAGTTTTGGAACAATTCAGCTTTGGGGGTTGGTCGTCTAAAACATCCGGTCCACTTCACGTTTGGAACAATTCAGCTTTGGGGGTTGGTCGTCTAAAACATTCGCTCAACTTCACGTTTGGAACAATTCAGCTTTGGGGGTTGGTCGTCTAAAACATTCGCTCCACTTCAGTTTTATAACAATTCAACTTTGGGGGTTGGTCGTCTAAAACATTCGCTCCACTTCAGTTTTGGAACAATTCAGCTTTGAGGGTTGATCGTCTAAAACATCCAGTCCACTTCACCTTTGCTGACAATTCAATTGCCGAGGGTTGGCCTTTCATCACATTGCTTTTTTTATTATTATTTTTTTTTAAAGGAAACTTTTTATAAGAACGTTGAGGATGAGATTAACTAAAATTTAAAGGAAACCTCCACTCTCGAAACATATTAACGTTAAATTGTTGAAAATACAATCTACTTTGAAATTTCGTTGGAAAACATGGAAATAATACTTCAGTGTCGGACAAAACATGATTATATTATCGCCTATTTTCGTTTTTAAATTGCCCGGGCGCCGCCATCTTGGATTTCATGACGTAATACGGTTGCTTAATTGTTTCAAACAAAAGAACTTCTAATGAATAAAAATAGTGGCAACCGTTACACGTCATAAAATTCAAAATGGCTGCGCCCAGGAAATTTAAATGCGAAAATAGTCGATAATCATATCTAATTTTAACACACTTGAATGTCATATCTACGTTTTAGACTAAAATTTAGAATTTGGACACTATTTCCAACACTTAACCGTCAATTTGTTGTCAGAGTGGTGGTTCCCTTTAAGAACATAATAAGAACATTACCCCGGCTGAGAGTTAGCTTTAAAAGAATATTTTTATTTTTTCTGTGTTTTTCCAAGGACCCAAATTTAAAAACTCCTAAGACAGCGAAGTCATGAACTCTAATTCAATATAATTAATTTACTCTTTTAAGAAAGCCCTTCGGAATACAAACCCTAAAAAACTTAGAAGCTTTTTAGTCAGTTCTTATCAGTCTCCTCGCCACATTTTCTTTGTAACTTAATTTAAATTATTTTTTTGTGTCTTGTTTTTAATATCCTTTTGTGAAAAAAAAAAAACATTTTTGGTATAACCTATAACCTGGTATAACCTGGCGCTTTAATAATACGCAAAGGTCAAACTGAGGTTTTTGTTCTTGGCGCCTGACACCTTTTTTAAAGCCATGGGCAAACAGTGCATGATAGGCGATGATACCCAATGATTAAAACTCGCTCATTTGTTTGACCACCAACTATCATGCGCTGTCATCGACTATCATCACGTTTCATTCACTTTGAGCGTGTTCAAAGTCTTCATGTCTGTTGATGACAGTTTTTCCCTTTTGACCACGCGCATGATAGTTGATAATAGTGGTTGGTAATTTTGACTATCATCGTCAACTATCACCGACTATCATGCGCCGTTTGGCCAGGACTTAGCAAACAAGAATGCCTTGGAAATGCCTTGGAAATTCAGTAACATTTCTTTGACTGAAATTTGACAATTTGTAAATCCCAAACAATTGCGCTTCGTAAAAGTTTTGAAAGGGATAATTTATCTGGGCAGTGGTTTTAAAGATGCGCTGGAAATTGGAAGATTATTCTTTCCAATCAGGGGAAGAAAGAGAGAAAGATTTCGATCGTACGTCAGAGTATGTACGATATACTATACTGTGTCCTGTGTTTTACGACCTTTTGGGAGCAATACTTGTGTAAACTAACACAATTGAATCTATTCAGATTCTTTAGCCGAAAATTAAAGTTGAACTGAAATTTTAGGGACCGAAATTTTTTCGAGCTGTCATTGCTTTCCGAAAATACCAGCCAGACCTTTAAATATTTCCCGCTTCAGACGCCCTTACGAAAGTATGAGGTGACATTGTGCCAAAGAAAATTCCAGTTTTTTATCACGATTTAGTTCGAATTTCTGAGATGGTTAAGGGTCTATAAAGACGTACATGTATGTTCTCTGTGCGAGGGTGTAAGACGAACAGATTCCAAAGAAGTTTTATCATGTTCAATGCCACTGAACACTGTTTGGTATTATACTTAGTTCGGCTACATTTGGCTCCTTAAGATTCCTATGGGGCTTCTTGGATTTTTTAGCTTTGGATCTTAGATTTTATTATACTTCTATATTTATCTACTTCGTAATTTACCTTTAGTCTCTTTTTTGCCTTACCTAATTCGGAAATTATCCGTAATTCAGCCTATTGCATGCCAAAGGTGGGAGTTATCGCTCGCTTTCTGAACAGATATACCATCGATACAAACAATAGATTAAAATTCCGACGAATTAACGGTGACCCGCTTCGAATTTCTTCCAATTCAAGATAGCTTTCCAAAACGATAAAATATATTTTATTGCTTAATTTCTTTCTTTTATTGCCATGCACCGACTTGATCTGATTTGGTAAAATATTGAGCAATTATGTCGCAAAAAGGTTACCAAAGGAAATTTTTAATTAAAAAGGCAAAGCCTCGCTTGATGACTAAGTAAATAAGTTAGACCATTTTTTATTAGCACGTACACATTTTCTTTTTGTTCAATATTACATCAGTTAAATATGTCCAAACCACGTGGGGAAATGCAGTCTTAAACAACTTGCGCTTGTGGGTCAAAAGTGTTGTATCTTTTAAACGTTAATTAAACTAAGAGAGATGACTCCAGAAATTTTCCACAAATGTTTTTGTTTTATTTCGAGTTTTCAGTTTCTTTCTTTCCTTTTTCTTTAGCAAAATAAGAACGAAAAGTTTTTGACTCATTTTTAAAAACTACACAAGTGATTTTCATTTAGAAGTTTGAATAGAGGATTCGAAGACACAAAATCATCTGATTAAACATGTGCTGGCCAGTTTAGTTTCGATTTGTTTATTCTATTAGTATTTTCTTTGTATCAGAAATTTTTCTGTCGAATTTGAAGAGCGAATTATCCATTGTTTAACGTAATTTTGTCAACAGTATAGACAGTAGAACACAATTACCTTACTTGTAAAAACCACATCACGAAAACACGATAGAAGGTTTCACAAGTTAATAAAAAAAAAGAAAACCAAACCGAAAATAACGATTTAAACCAATTGTCTTAACTTCACAAATATTCCTAAGTCCCACTTAGTCCCAAAATATTGCAAATTAAAAGGACGCGCATCGCAAGAGGGCAAAGCTCATTTGAATGTTGCACCTTAGCCGTTTTTCATCCACAGACATAAAAGTTCAAACCCCGCTATTTTAACAAGGAATAGAGGTTCGTATACGAGCATGAATGAGATTTAGTTAGAATTAGTTTCATAAAATTTAACCGGGAAATAGGTCTGGTATATTTAAGAAAAACGATTTGCCTAATTGTGGCCATTAACGATTTTAATTTCCGAAATCAGCAAACAATGGCTCCTACAAAGACAGAGAGAGAAAACAGTCGCCAAAGGAGAAGTGTTGTTAGCTCAATCAATGTTTACCTTTGATTAACATACTTCCTATTATACATTTAGAGGCCTTGACAATATAATACGCCTTGAAATAAACTGTACCCTCCACTTTGACTACTACCACGCAGCAACGAATCAATGATAGTTGAAACAAAGGTCAGGTATATTTTGTCAGTTGCGTACTATATCTAAAAGTAAAACAGAAATTCTAAATTGAAATGACATTTTTATTCAACCTTTTATATTACAAACCGACCAACTGTTACTGACAGCAAGGATTTTATGCGATCAATATTTTAACAAGAAACTCCTTTTCT
>NW_028145506.1:27500-37500 GCF_977016875.1 Pavona decussata | reverse complement strand
TCGAATCCTCGCCGGTGAACCACATTTTCACATAGCACGTAATATCTTGCTTTTACACGTTAATTTACAGCTACCCATACTACCTTTCGGTCTTGTTGCGTAAGCTTGAGGCTTTTAAAAACTGAAACAAACAAACAATAAATCCTTCTATGCAGAGAGATAAAAAAATTCTTAAGGTCTATACAATATAAAACTACAAGATAAACTATTAACATAAAAATGTTAAAATATATAAAAATCCTAACCTAAACAATAATACTAAAACCTAAAGAAAACTTGACCTGTTTTCCGTAAACACCGTGTCTCAAGCTTACATAAAATGGAGATATAAGTAGTTGCTTACATTGAAAGTGATTCAGCCTGCCTAAGATTACGGGGTAGGCAGTTCCAGAGAGCTGTACCGCGATGTTAATTGAAAATAACTATCTTGCAAAGGAAATAGAACTCGTCACTTTCCGTCCAACCTGTCTGTTTGTTCATCTGGATTATAATAATAATAATAATAATAATAATAATAATAATAATAATAATAATAATAATAATAATAATTTATTCGCTTATATTGCGCATTTTCCATGACAAGATGATCAAATGCGCATTACAATAATTACAAAAGCACAATATGTATATATATTACGTGTGACAGCAGTATTGGCAATATTTGTTCATGTTATGCAGCTAAAAAGGAGCAATTGTTATAGAGTTTTCTTTCAAAGCCTCGTTAAGTATCAATAAACCAAATACAACTCACAATTCTATCTAGACCCAGGTCCCCAGAGCCCAGACGTTGATGGAGGTTACACGCAATGGTCCAATTGGACGGTTTGCAGTAAGACATGCGGTGGCGGGAGCAAGTCACGTGAGAGAACCTGTACCAATCCTAAGCCACAAGGAAATGGACAGCCATGCTATCCAAGCCTGGGTGAAGCAGAGGAGAATGAAAAGTGCAACGAGAAAAAATGCGACGGTTAGGTTTATTTTTTTGTTGTTTCGACACATTTTCAAAGACTTCTCGATTCAATTTGACACACATCCAACAAATGTACCTCAAAAGATTTGGTTTAACCCCCAAAGAGTGCCGACTGTTAACCTTGTGCTCAACATTTCAGATTGGGCATGAAAATGAAGACAAACACAGGAAAGTGTGGCTCAGTAGCTTTCATTTGACTGGTCACTCCTTAGGATTTCATCCACAGACTCAAAACTTAGAAACACCTTGTACAGCATAATGAACAGCACTACAGGAAAGTACTGCTCAGTAGCTTTCATTTGAATGATCACACTTTAGGATTTAATCCACAGACTCAAAACGTAGAACCACCTTGTACAGCATAATAAACAGCACCATAGGAAAGTACTACTCAATAGCTTTCATTTGAATGGTCACACTTTAGGATTTAATCCACAGACTCAAAACGTAGAACCACCTTGTACAACATAATGCAGGTACCACTGCTGCTTACTTATACTTAAGTGACATCGCGTTTATCACAACCATCGTTTTGTGATTACCCTGGCTCCAGAGGCCCGTTGTCTAAAAAATCTAATCAACAAATAACAGCAGTCCCCTATCGCGCGCGAAAAAAATTAATCTCTGACACCCGGGTATTTCATGAATCGACATAGATTTTTCTTTTCAGATTGCGACAAAGTAATGGATGTGGGCATTGTTGTTGACTCCTCGAGCAGCGTCCGGCGCGATAACTTTGAGAAAGTGAAACAGTTCCTTGTCGATCTCGTTGGCAAGCTGTCTGTTTCTCACAGCAACACACACGTTGGTGTCATTCACTACAATCATAGGCCCTTTCTGGACTGGGACTTCAAGGCAGACCCCGCACAGAATGCGGACTCGCTCAAGAACGCCCTTTTGGCCATGGGATACAAGCCAGGAGGAACAAGAACTGACAGAGCGATGGATTTGGCGAGTAACAGTTTATTCAAAGTCGCGCACGGTGAAAGACTGAACGTCCCCCATATACTGTTGGTTATTACAGATGGAAAGACCAACCCCGGGTCGAAGGCATACCAAGACGTTGTGAAGCCTTTCGAGGTAACGAAATCTTCAAGCTCCTTCGGGAAAAAAAGAAAGCCATTTCAATTTCAATCTTTATTTCCACACGGTTAAAAAATTCATCAGATCGATAAAATAAAAATACTACAAGATAAATTATCAATATGGAAATCTATAGATACATATAAAAAAAATCCTAATCCTAAACAGTAATACTAAAACCTAAAGAAAACTTGACCTGTTTTCCATAAACGCCGTGTCTCAGGCTTACCCAAAATGGAGATTAAGTGATTCAGTCTGCTTAAGATTACAGGGTAGGCTGTTACAGAGAGCTGTAACGCTGAACTGAATATCTGACTTTACTCCTAAAGGAACTGAAAGTGGACAGAAAACTGCTTGCGAGCCATTTAATGTAATTTTAACTTTATGAATAACATTTTCAAGTACGGCCATTTTCATTTCTATCCTAGCCAATTGGAGCTCACGATTTCTTACTTGTGAAGCGCAAAGAATTTGTTTCCTTCTGATAGCTAGGCTAACTAGCACCGTGGTTTTTGGTGATTGGTGCATTTCGATCCTCGCTTTGGTTTCGTTGATTGGAGGATTTCCATCCTTCTTGTCCACAGTAGACCCTGTTCCCTCAGGGGTCCACTTTGGAACGTCCACGCCTCTGGAATTCCAATTTCACTATCCCCATTGATGTTATTAGATGAAGTCTTCTGTGACAAGCCTCTTTAAACCTTCGAGTGTACCAGTTTGGGTCACGGTAAATGCACTTAACCTTGTTCCAGAGTGGATGGTGTCCGGTCAATCATTAGAGACCTTTAGATTCTAGTACGAGTACGACTACGACTACGAGATTCGACTTCGAGTTTTTAGCGAAGTACTTAGAACAGATATATCACAGAAAGTTTCATTTCACTGTTTACAAACGACGAACTTGACGCAGTTGGTTTGAATGATGATAGTTAAGCCCTTTCGTGTTTCCAAAAAGACGAGATCACCTACGTTTCGAGTACTTGTTTTCGCCACTACGAGATTCTTACAAAAACTCGTAGTAAAATGACGACAGCTATCACGTTTTCCCGCCAAAATGACAATGGTTCACGCGCGCGCACTCTTTGTCTATTGGAGAAACTCGTAGTCGTACTCGTACTCGTACTAGAATCTAAAGGTCTCTATTTATAGTGTGTTTCTGAAACGGCTGAGGTTTGAGTTCGAGCAAGCCGTGTGTCTCCCTGTATGAACCAATCATCAACAACCACGGTGCTTATAGGCCCTTTCCGAGTTTCTTCGAACCTCATTTTGAAAGCGAGGCTGACTGCAAGTTTTTCTTATAAAAATTAGATTGTTTGCATGTGAATGCAAATTAATTTTTATATGAAAAGTTGTGCACTTAGCGTTCGACACGTAGATGCATACATACACACAAACTATATTTTGACTCAAATTTACAGAGCACCCCACTATTGGCTAATATCTTGGAGAAAAAAGTTACGTTAAGTTACATTTAAATCGTACGATCGTTATATGCAAATTGACTGGTCGAAGAAGTCAGCTGATGAAGACAAGCAGGAAAGCGGTCGAAACGTCGCGTTCCTCATCTAACCGACTCAATCGTGAGACATACGATTGACTTGGCTCTTTTCCTTCTCTTTTTTGTTTTTGTTTTAGAAAGTTGCACAAACGGCTGATATTTTTGTGGATCAGTGTTAAATTTATTTGAAATGGAAACCCAATGTTAACTCTTCAGTCAGTCTTGCAGTAAACTGGCAACTCCCCCCCCCCCCCCCCTCAATTTGAAATATTTGTTTGAAGCTCGGTTTCACTAGGAAATAGTAGCTGTATTTATATATATATATATATTTATTTATTTATTTACTGATTTTTTCACTTACTCCTTTGTTTATATATTCTATTGCTAACAGGAACAGGGTATAGTGATCGTTGCAATTGGCGTTGGTTTCTCGGTGGACAATTACGAGTTGGCACAGATTGCCGTTGGAAAGCAAGACAAAGTAGTCCATGTGGACAACTTTGATCAGCTTCTTCCCATGATTCACAACATTCTGGTAAAATTTTGCCAGCAAAGAAAACCGCCGCCGCAGGTGGACGTGGACGATTTGTTCACTCATTATTGATAGTGAGGTAAGTAACTTTTCAAATATAAATGCATTTTAAGAAAGACACATAAACATAACGTCTATCAATTTCGCTACGCACGCATTGTTTATCACATTTTGATTCTTTAAGAAAGAGCTGTTTTAATCTAATACGTCCATTTCGTTTCACTCTAAACACGACCGCAACGGCATTGCGAAATTCTTTCTATATCGTTTGTTGTTGTTGTTGCCTTTATAAGCCTTTATAATTCTATCGTATTGCCCTGAATTGTGCTGTGTTTTTTAAGAATGCTATTTCAAACCAAAACTAAGAGTTCTAAAGGTCTACTAAATTTAGTGCGAATGGTCATTGTATAAGTGGTTAACCAGCGACGTACTGCAGGGGTAAGCCTGTAATGACATTCCATACCATTTAAGATGGAGAGTACCAATCAGTGTACATAGTTACTTCATACCTGTAGCTGTTTTGAATCATGTGAGACTTTACTCTTCTCTTTATAGTGACGACAGTATACAGACTGTAAATACCTGTTTGGCAATATTTGCAATGAAGAAAACATGTTATTTTTGTTCTTTTTTGTGTTACAGGTAGCAATACAAGAGAAAGAAAACCAAAGGTTAAAAAAAACAACTAGATTTTAGAAACATGTTAATCTAGACAAAGTTGTCAAAGAACAATAAAGTCCTGTAACAGTTGCAGCGAAACACAAAACATGTTTGGATTGTTTTATACTTCCTTTACTGCTCTATTCTCGTCTTATCTTCTTCTTCGACTCTTCACCCCCTTCTCCCTCCCCTCCAAAGGAAATAACAAATTGGCAAATCAATTAATCATTCAACCAATCAACTAGCCACTCAGTCACTCACTCACTCACTCACTCACTCACTCACTCACTCACTCACTCACTCACAATCAATCAATCAATCAATCAATCAATCAATCAATCAATCAATCAATCAATCATTAAATGGAAAGCAAGTCTCTGACAGTTTTTTTTCTTCGTGGACCCTTAGTTATAAAGTAATCTTTTCGGGGTTAATTTTTGCTTGGCTTAGAACCCGATTACTTGGCGAAATTTAGCTGAAATTTCAGTCTGATCAGGGAGTCTGAGATTTCAGCCAGGCTTCATTAAAACATTCTCTTAAAGAACAGTTTGTAATTAAATGAAACAAGTTTCTCCCCGGAAGGAAGTTCAGCCTGGAATTGAAAATTCGGTATCCTGGAAAAGAAGGATCGGGGATCATAATTAAGTACTATTTCCAGTAATTCAGTTTATTATATCTCTCAGTTAGTACGCGCGGTGTGATTGGTCAATTTTGCGGGCTGTAGTTCACTGCACTGCCCGCCAAATTTGAAAGTTTCCTCTCCCGTGCGCCCGATTAACCGCAGAGGTATAATAAATATCTTACTAACCTCGTTTTTCTCGGTCCGTACTCTGTGTTATGGGTCCTCGTTTTTTCCCGTTGGATTCATAACTTATAGTACAGACCGAGAAAGCAAGGCTAGTAAGAGGTATGTAGTGATTAAATCTTGCCTGTAGCCCTAGACCTGCCTTAAGTCGTCTTGTTATGCATTACCCCAGCCCCACATCACTCCAAAGACTATCTAGCAGCACAATGACTTTGTGAACTTAAAAAAGCTCGTTACCTTAAGCACTAGTTTTCCTATTTTCCTGTTTTAAGTTTTATCCTCCTTTTTGTCAGAACAACTGAGAAATGCAAATATCGGCTCAGCAAAAATGCGAAATAAGGTCAGCTAGCATTTTCGTAAAGCCAACAACAGCTGCTGAATTTGGGAAATAATATTCCGTTTTCTAAAACGTTCTGCAACATAAATTTTCAGCTAAACCATCAGAATGGGTCAATCTGTATTAGCTTACACAGAGATACTTTTAAAAGTCCACCAAACGATCTGGGAAAACAGGAGGAAACATTGTAAGAATTTTGCTTCATTGCTCTCGCTGGGTTTCCCTTGCGGTTGTTAATTCAAACTGTATGACAAAAATTACCTTTTTTTTCTTCCATTTTGAAGAGCAATCCAAATTTTCTGTTTGGCCAAATTTTCTCCCTTTTGCTTCGCGGTTCGGTGACTTACCGCTTGGTGAATGAAACTTTTGTTTAAGGGTTTTCCATGAAGTTTTTATCATTTATAGTCGATAACGTTGCAATTACGAAAGGCTCAATTCTTCCAATAAGCCACCTAGTTGGACCTATCCTGGTACCAGTTGAGGGTTTAAGCAAGACAAAAATATGACAAAAATTACTTGTTTATCAATTTGTGCCTTCTAGTCTAGGGCTGCAAATAAATTTTACCTATGCCCACAAAACGAGATTCTGGTACCTCTAAATGGTTCCTTTAAAAATTTTCTGACTAGCACCCCGGTCACTTTTGTATGGAATTCCCCTCCCCTCTCCCCCTTTCCCCCGCCTTCGCCCCCCCCCCCCCCCCCCACCCAAGGATCCTACCATGATAGAGAACTTTCCACAAGTGTTTTCAGTTATCAAATAAGCTTACGTTAGTAACTACAATACCGCCGCACTAAGATATTACACCACTCATTGCCACCCGGTTTAGCCTTTTTTTTACTTTGCCGGAACTATAGATCTGAAGCTCACGATTTACAAGGCATCCTTTTATCGGGTTTTGGGATTTATCCATTTGCCTGGTTTTCGGTCCTTTTCTTAGGTTCTGTGCGAGGTCGTTGTCTATTGTCACTCATGTCCAATATTCACCACTTGTTCGGGTCGTGAAAGTGCCTTTACGACCCGTACGAGTCGTACAAGCAAGTGGTGAGTAAGATACTTTTAATGAAAATAACATGACTTTTGATTTGGTAAAACTGCATCTCATTAAAGGTGGTCCTTTTGTCGTACGAGTCGAACGACTCGTTCAAGTGGTGATTTTACATGCCGAAGAACTAACGTAAATAAACACACCATTGTTGAAGTATGGAACGGAAATAAATATCAACGAAAACAGAAGGCAACGATAGAGGCAATGAAAGAAAGAAGAAATGAATGTGTATGTCTCGTTCTAAAAACACGGCAGCCGAGATACCAAATGCAAATAAACACACCGTTCCTTTAAAGTAGGCCGGAATTGAAAGAAATGACAACAGATGAATGTATTTGTAATTGGCTCGTTCTAAAACCACGCGGAGCAAAATAATCGAAGTACGTAACAGACGTAAATTAAAACAGACCAATGAAAGAAGAAATGAATGTGTATGGCTTTCGTTCTCGCGAAATTAAAACAATTCTCATTTTCTTCGCACCTGTTTCACTGACCAGTGTATGGTCTATATAACATGACAAACGCTGACACAGAAAGCAGCTTCAAGATATGATCGGGCTTATGCACGTAGATTTGCGCAAAGTTTAATAAAAGGAAAATATTCCATTGATACTAAGTACTGTCCAGTGTTGTCCAAATCGCACTGTTAATTTTGCGGATGGTACAAAAACAGTCAGGCAGCGTTAATAAGTTAATAAAAAAGGAAATTGGGGGCTCTGTTTGAGGTGCATATTGTAAAACAAAAAGCTTTACACAGCTTGTAGTCTGCGCGCCATTAACAATGTAACCTGGATGTTGTAGCCGGTTCTAGCAAAAGGCCAAAAAAGGCTACATGATGAAATGAGTGGCATGATAACTTGGTGATGCGGTGTTAGCCGATCATGACGCAATCTACATCTCACTTTGCTGGGTAAATAAATCCGGGAAATAAATCTCCCAGGGGTCGTGGGCTTTGGAAATTTAACAATACCCTTTTGAATGATGAAAAATGCGTTGCTTTTTTACGTGATTCACACTCGCAAGTTCGTTTCTTTTACAGCCACGTGACTGACAAACAACTTAACTGGGAATAATGAAAATGGAAATAAGATCTATGACGATCTCTTATTGCAAAAGTAAGGCCAAGTCTAGAGAAAAGCAAATTAATTAGGCACAAATTAGACCTACTCGATACCTAATCGATATCTACTCGATACCAACTTGATGATGGTGATGATAAACTTTATTTCAGTGTCAAGTCTTTTAGCTGGCCATGTAAGGCCTACTAATAGGGGACAATAAATGAAAATACTATCAACACTAACTAATTGATACAGCTATTTCAATTAACGTTGTCGGATCAAAGCTGAAAGCTTAAAGACAAGACCGAAAGTTTACGTGGGATTTTTATGAATAAATTAATCAAAATCAGTCATGCCTGGAGAAAACAATAGGTTGTAATTAGCAGTACAATGACCTGCACGTGCAGTGATGATTTTGATAAAATTATTCATAAAAAATAATCCCACAAAACATTGCGGTCTTGTCTTTTAGCTCTATTTTGATCCGACAACGTTAATTGAAATAGCTGTATATAAAAAGGTAAAATGTAAAATGCCAATGAAACGTAGTCTGATTTATCTTATAAAATAATACCTATTAATCAACAGGTGTCCTATTGTCTAAAAGAGTGTCATTTATGTACAACATAGAAGGCAGTTATTGCAGCCGTCTGTTATCGCTTGTTCAAGATCTACCTTACGAATTTTCTTTTTAAAGCGGTAGATTGGTTCTGCATTTTTCACATTCTTGCTCAATTTAGACCATATTACTGAACCACTAATCACACTGTTAACAGCCAACCTGATCCTCATGTGGGAACTTCTCCATGCACGCACGCCCGCTGCCGTACCTGTGACCATATTTCTCCTGACACCACGCTGCAGGGTCCCAAATGGTCGATTGTCATCAAAGAAGCTTTCAACGTGGAATTATGTTCTGCGACGAAAACAAGCAACGAAAGCGTCAGGAGATGCGCCTTACTTTCAGACTAGGCACCAGTCAGCTGCGCGGACTGAACTCCGACTTTAGTTAAGCAATAGACCGCACTTTCCAGAAGTTTACCAGCGTAATAAAACCACGCGGGATGTTGGGAGAACACGAGAAAGCTTGTAAATCACGAGCCGCAGGCGAGTGATTTACAAGTTTTTCGAGTGTACTCCCAACATCCCAAGTGGTTTTATTACGCTGGTAAACTTCTGGAAATTGCGGTCTATTGCTTTTATGAAATAACTACTTAGACAAAAACACTTAGAAATCGGCGCTTTTTATTTTGTAACTTGATCAAGTTGTTTATTCTCTTCAAATTCACCAGTAAGGCGGGAGAACCAATCACAAATCGGGATCTATTTTGAGCATAAACCTGTTGAATCGCCGAAGGACGCATCGCAGTTTGAGCGAATGAATGAAAGTGTTTTTTAAGTTAAATTATTGTCTAACTCTCACAAAAATGTGGCTAAAAAAGGTTAATGCCTTGGCGAAAGAATGCTTTTTATCAGCAGATAGCAGTTACTGATGAAAAGCGGACAGCGGCTTGGTGAGTGAAAAAACTTCACTTGTTTTAAGCTTGGCCAGGTCTAATCCTCAGTCGTCGGTTCGGGAATGTCGAAATGTGAGACCGTGGGAGATCTGGGTACGAGATTAGGCCAGGTCTTCTTTTTCTATATTTGCTGGTTTGTGCATGGTGTTTTGCATGCCTTCTTGCTTAAGCTGTTTAATTTTGGCGTCAAGCATTTGGTTTGAGAGGACAAAACGTGGGTCGTGAGTGAACCTTATTCCTAAACTGTGTGGTGGTGTGTTTAGATATCTCTCAATGCCATTTCTTATTGACAGAAGAGTCGCACGGCTGTAATTTTCGCCTTCTTTATTTCTTGCTTCGGCGTAGAATTGCCTCAGATTCCTGTCCAGCTCTTCGACCGCCATTTCCGCCAGACTTACGCCAATAACCTTTTGTTTACTCCACTCTAGGTGAACAGAGAAAGAGGAATTGTGATTTGAGCAGTTAATATCAAATACCTTGTACTCGGGTTGAAG
>NW_028145506.1:0-22500 GCF_977016875.1 Pavona decussata | reverse complement strand
GACTGCGAGAAGTTCCTTATTTTTCGGTAGGGAAAGTAAAGCGAGTTAACCACGCGACCGCGCGCGCGAAAATTGCCTCACGCGAGGAGACGCGACGCGCGGAGGGCACCGATATAACGCGTACGCGCGTAACCTATTATCGACCGTTTGCCGCCTGGCATGGTTGCCTTTTCTGGAATTTTAAGTAACCGAAAATAAGACCTGATCGCCGGTTAATTTTTTTAATAGACAATACGAAAAGTGATCTGCTGCCTTGTAGGAAAGTAGGAAAGAAAATACTAAAGGCGCCTACATGAATGTGATGAGTTAGCTTATGTAGAAGAAAGACCCTCGCAGTTATTTACTCAACGTAAACAGCTCCTAGCTGGCTTGAAACTCAGTTGGTAGAGCACTGCACCGGCATCGACGAGGCCATGGGTTCAAATCCCATGCAAGCCGGAATTGTTTTCAGTCTTTCTTTGCGTAAATAACTACGAGGGTCTTCCATGAATCTGTCACTGATCTTGTATTGACTCCTATCGATTTACGTGAAGAAATTACTGTGTTCAGTCAGCTGTGAATAGAAACATTGCATCCCCCCTTTCTCTTTCCGTCCTTATTTTCATTCCCATTGTATCTTCGTTTCTTCTGTTCCAGGTTTGAACGTGTGATATTTAGTAATAACACAGGACGTGCAAGCACAGCAATACGTTTCACAACTGCGCTACCATACGGGAGTCCAGTGGATGTTACACCAGAATTCATAAACTGCACCATTAAAGACCACGCCATGTCAAATTTTTCCCGAACGAGCCCTTTTACGAGTCAGCGAGTCAACCTGAACTTTACTGGAACAAATCTTTTTCAGGGGAATAAAGGAAGTAAGAATTTTTAAATCCATCCTCGGTCAGTGAGAAAAATATTGTGTACATGATTTTGAACCTAATTTTAATGACCCAACCTGCGATTTATGCATGCATGAATGCTTCAAGATGACTTGTTGTCAATCTAGTAGCCAGAGTCCTTAGGCTCTTTGACCAGTGGTTGGTCGCTAGGAGAGACTCTGGAGAATTTGATCTTGCATCCAAGTGGACCTTGAGAGTACTACTTTCATCCAGAAGTTTCATTTCCCTCAAAATTCTTCCAGTAGTCAATTCTAATTTGCGCTCGAAATGAATGAACGCTAAAAAATCGTAACAAATCGCTGATGTAAAGACTTTTTTTTAATAAACAATTCACTTTTGAGTACTGGACCGGGTTGTTCGAAAGCCGATTAACGCTAATCCACGATTAAAAGTTAACCGAGGTTTTCATCTCGCTCATTAAAGATGATTTTAAAGGCTCATTTTGAGCTAATGGTAAAGGAAAGTCTAAGACAAAACTTCGGGACAAAAATCTTTTGGACAAATCCTTATGGATTAGTAAATATACTCGAATCAAAGTTCATGTCAATCCATGATTGGCTTAATCGGGCTTTGAACAACTGGGCCCTGGTGTTGAACTTATCAAAGGCAAACCTTAATTAGCAAACACGAAACCAACGTCGGTAAACAATTAGTAATTTGTTTACGCTCTTTAAACTTGTTGATGTTGTTGTTTTTGTTAAGGTGGGGCAGCTGCCTTTCAGGATTGCGTCGTTTACGTCCACGGAAAGCTGAAATTTGTCAATAACACAGGGACTAATGGCGGAGCGCTGTTCATTCGATCAAGTCAAATAAAACTGTTCCCGGACAGTGAGCTAGTGTTCTTAGGCAATAAAGCCAGGGGAGTGGGCGGCGCTATTTTTGTGTTGGAACATGTATTGGATGAGTTCATACACATGTACAACCCAGACTGTTTTCTGGCGTATCACAATCCACTTTTGCCTCCGTCAAAATGGAAGGTATGTGTCTTTTACATTTTCCCAACTTGGGCAGTCTGTAAACATAACCCTCAGTAGTGACTTCAAATCAAAGCTGAAGGAAAAGAACAAATTTCGTTTTGAGAAATGCAGGAAACAGCCCAATAAAGAAGTACTCTCCGAGATCAGGAGCTCATGTTTGAAATGGATACATTTTGGAATTTTCTCCACGGAGTATGCAAACGTTAAGACCACCTTGTACAGGTTAATAAACGACACCGCAGGAAAGTGCTGCTCAGTAGCTTTCATTTGAATGGTCACATTTTAGGATTTCATTCACAGACTCAAAAGTTGGAACCACCTTGTACAACAAAATAAACAGCAGCATAGGAAAGTACTGCTCAGTAGCTTACATTTGAATGGTCACACTTTAGGATTTCATCCACAGACTCAAAAGTTAGAGCCACCTTGTACAGCGTAATAAAAAGTACCACAAACACAAAGCTACAAGTTACATAAAGATTGCATTTAACATGCACTAAAATCTGTAGCCAGTTTCTCTGATACAACACAATACAAGAAAAAGTACGTGGTACATACCGAATACGAGAGATCAGAGAAGCTAGAACAAAGCGAGAAGACAACAACCAATTCAACCCACATGAGATATACCATAGATGACCCTTAGTCAGGGCTCAAGACTAATGCCGTTGCCAACAAGTAAAAATTTAGCTTTGGCCAGAAGGGTTTGCGTTTTCACGAGCGCTGAAGTACCGAACGGAAAACAAAAATGAAAATTATTTCAGATAAATCTCAAAAGCAAATTGAGAGAAGAGAAAATAAAACAAAAACTTTTAGTGGATTTTATATTCTACTTCGTTAAAATGATAAGCCGAAATGGAACAAAAGAGAATTACGTACCTTCAGCTTTGTAATGTATGCTATCACAAGGTGGCCATTGACCTTGGGGAGAAAGCAGTTCGGCCAAGCTACAACTACGATTAACTTTGGCTTCAAATACTATACATGGAAGTAACTCTGGATAAACACTGTGCAAGACAAAACTGGCTAGCAGAAATGTTGGTTTGGATAGTAAAATCTGACCTCTTAGTAGCCACTGGGCTATTAAGGTAAAAAGTTAGTCTCGAGCCCTACCGAGTCCAAGCTAGGTCACGCTCGTCTACATAAGGAGAAAGTGAGGCCTCTGGCCAATGCGCTACGTATTCCTACTCCCAGTTTTTTAGTATTGCTTGTCCTTTCTAAAGTGGAGTCACCTAAGCCTGTTGTGGACCGTCTTCCTAAATGCAGTAATTTTTCATATATACCTTTGTTTTCTTTTTAGACCAATGTCTCATTCATTGAGAACAGTAGTACGGTGAAAGGAGGTGCCATCTACATCTCGTCTCTTCAGCGCTGTGTATGGAATGAAGACCCTCCTCATCATAATCCAAAGAAGGCTCTCCGCTGGTCCAGTAACTTCGTATACAAAAACAACTCGCTCATTTTGGATGAAAGCCTCAATCCTTCCAATAACGACATTGCGACTGACACTAAAAGTTTTCTCTCGAGCGTAAAAAATAATACAATTCAGCTCATGCCTGGCGAAGACCTCCCACTAAATCTGCAAGCACTTGACGAGCTCGGACAAGAAGTAATTACCATAGTGTTCGTTTCAGAAGACGACCAAGGAAACAGCTCATCGAAAATGTTACTCCACGATGTCATGTACGTGCTTTCTCCCGATGAAACTGTGCCGTTATCATTTAGCGCACCTGAAGCGTTATACAGTGAAATAGAAACCAAAGAAGTGAAACGAACCCTTCAGTTTGTAGATCCATTCTCTACGTTGATAAATGGTCATCGTTTTTCCTTGGAACTCCAGTCGTGCCACCCTGGGTTTACTTTCTCAAAAGATCTTCGAAAATGTGTTTGCAATAAGAAAATGGATGCTATTCAGAGGTAAGCACTGCAATTAGCATTGAAGACCCTCACAATGTTCTCCAGACCAAGAAAAACTTACTTACATCTTGGGAAAACTCTCAGCGTTGGGGGTGGTGGTGGGGGGGGGGGGGGGGGAGGTGGGTGGGCGGTATTAAACTCGTGTTTGGGTATAGGGGTGCCGCTGGGGGGCTTAAAACCTTGACCCTGTTTAGGACAAAAATGACCTTCAATACATACCCTGTGCGGAACAACGCCCTCTAATAGAATACCCTATTTAGATACTGAAACCAATAGCGCTAGTATCTAGTCTTAATAAACGTCTCCGACTGCTGAACTCTCGACGACAGTCTTCAGGCATATCCTGATAAGACAGACTCGCTTGAAATTATATACCCTGTTCAGAGCAGAGGGGCCAAAAACCATATCCTATCCAGTGGCACTTTTTGCAATTCGTAAATCCATCAAAAATATGGTCTATGGTCTTCCCAATTATAAATCCCCAGGCAAATCACGTGAACAGCTTTAAAATTTTGATAAGAAATAATACATAGGAACTATAAAATTTGTGTTCAGCAATGTTACTGAATTAGCTCGCTCGCCTGACTACCTGGAATTGGTCTGCTAGCAATATATATTCCAACTCTTGACAATAAGACTCTTCCTAGTTGCTGTGAACCTCATTATGAAAGCAAGGCTAAGTACAAAGATTTTATTATGAAAATAAGTGTTCATTCATATGAAAACAAAACTAATTTTCATTTGAAACGCTTTGCTCTTTGCCTCGCTTTCATAATGAGGTTCATATCAACTTGGAATTGGCTTCTTTGAGATTTCTTTATTTTCGAACTTAGACATTGATTATTTCTATTTTTTCAACAACAGATGCAATAATGATGGTACCCTTTATCTGAAAGAGGGTTACTGGGCTAACATCTCGGATACAAACACCTTGGTAACATACTACTGTCCATTCAAGTACTGCAAGTGCAATCGCACATCTGGGTCAACAGGGTGTTTATTTGACCCAAAACACAGAAATGAGCAGTGTTCTAAAAACAGGGAGGGATGGATGTGTGGACAATGCAAAAGAAATACCAGTGTTGGATTAAGGTAATTAACAGTTAGGGAGTTTTCCATCTCTGAGAACCGAATTTGAAGAATTCTTCAAACAACGCGTAACATTTTCGCAATGTCCAAGTTTGAAAAATTTTGTGGAACGATGCCAGCTGCAAAATGACCCATTCCACATTACCCGATTAACCGGTTGGACCGACTTGGACTCTGCTTGTCACGTGTCTCGCATGACTAATAATAATAATAATAATAATAATAATAATAATAATAATAATAATAATAAATAAAAACAATTTTGAATTCTTAAAATCTCCTTAGGCCCGGTTCATACGTCGAAATTTACATGAGCCGAACCTAATACCTATTAAGGTCGACCCAAATAATTAAGTTCGGCAGTTGATTCAGACGTCAAACCTAACTGAAGTCGAACTTAGTTAAAGCTAAAGTGAGAAAGTAGACTTTCGTGGTCAGCGGCTGTTGTTTTTACTCAACAAGATTCAAAATGGCGGCCGGGAAAGATGAATTCTGATATGGAAGAGCTTGTTTGGTAAAATAATAAAGACAGGCCAAACACGGCTTCTACTGGTCGAGATAGGAAGAATATGACCTTCAAAGCTAATTTGCTCTCACGAGTACGTCTCTCAAAGATCTCCCTTTTCTGTGCGAAAGTAAGGAAGGGTCTTTGTAGATCTCCCTTAGCAGAGGCTGATTTACCAGGAGCCATAATCAGGGATGGAGACCGTAACGAGATGCCATTTTGACTTGTGGGCTTGTCCCCATGTGTTAAACCAAAAAATCGATTTTTAGAAAAATTGCGCCATACGCACGTGCGTACACGCGTGTAAACGGTCAGGATCGCGCGTGGAGAAATTGAAATTTTTTTCCTCTCGTTCAAAATGGCGTCCAAATTTTAAAATTCTGCCAGGGAATATCTCCTCAGTGCCCACATTTAAGGAATTAGACTCTCACAAAGAAAACGTGACAATTGAAAGAAGACGGGAAAAGTTGGAATAAGCGGCCTATTGATCACATGACTCTCACAGTAAAGTCAAAAAGGCGCCAAATCGGTGGCACTGCGTGCGTTGCTACTGTTGAATGAATGAAAAAAACTTACACTCTACGGACATGTGCTCAGACAAGTAAGGACTTTTTTATCTTAAGTGAATTTTTTCTCAGCTGCTTTCCGTGTCACATATAAGGTAGTAGCCCCACGCAAGTTTGCGTGTATTCATGCGGGTTTATAACGTGAGGGGGGGGGGGGGGGGGGCACTTTTTTCTAAAAATAGATTTTTTTGCTACAACTCATGGGGACGCGTGGACCCCACGCTTACGGTCTCCATCCCTGATTATGGCTCGTGTATTTACTTATCTGAATTGTTTTAGGTTAGGCACAGAAGGGCGATATTCCATAGGGCTGACACTAAGGCAAAGGGCTTATTTATTTGGGCCAATATTTCAACAAGTACAACTAGTCTTCTTCAGGGCCAGAGTTGCAATGAGAAAAAAAAAACGGCTCACCCCTAAAGGACGCAGTCTTTGATGACTTTTTGTAACTTACGATGCACCTTTAACATTGCTTCACCTTCATCTATCATCTTTCAACAGATGGAACGAGTGTATAGCATGTAAAAGATCTGGTTGGATGCTGGGCGTGGTCATCCCAATTGTGGTTGGCCTGTGCGTGCTTATCATCTGGCTAAATCCCGGCATCTCTTGCGAACTACGAGGACCCCTGTTTTTCTTTCAAGTACTCCGATTTATTTTTGATCCCGCCAGTAGCGTAGGAGGACACGTGTCTCAGATAACGGACATATTCAACTTCGGAGGACCATTCATCTATCTGTTCAACACCTGCATTTTCCGAAACATATGCGATTTACATGCCATCGCGTTCGGCTACATGATTCCTTTGTTAGCCCTCCTCGTCTTTTTACTTGCTTACTTGCTCAGCATCAATTACTGTTTAAAGTTTAAATTTCGTAGGCATTCCATGCTGCAGTCGTTTTGGCTTCTCCTTCTCTTCGTTTACAGCTATCTCGTCGAAACCTCATGCCTGATCCTGTTTTGTCCAAAAGTTGGCGGGAAACACATTTTCTTCTATGACGGCACGGTTGAATGTTTCCATGGCATCCATCTACCTCTAGGAATCATCGCTATAATGGTGTTGGTCTTACTGGTTATTCCTCCGCCTATACTGGTTTTTCTGTTAACCAAAGGCTACTGGAGAGTTGGTGATCCTCAGGTTGTGAATACCCTGACTAACAGCTTGCGCCCCGAGTGCTGTTGGTGGTGGTCAGTGGATTTGGGTCGTAGAGTACTCGTAGTTGCTACCTATGCCCTTATCCCTGATTGGCAGATTAAAAAGGTCAGAAACTTAAGCCTCTAGTTCGTGCATGAAAGTCGACTTTTCGACTTCCAACTTGCGATTCGGCTTCAGTGATACAGATTATGAAAAGAAAAGGGTCACAACTGGGAGAGGTAATCAGATTTAAGGGAGATTTATAATCGCATTCACGGCAAACGTGAAACGTGAACGAGATTCGCATTTATGTTTTCTTGAAAAAATCGGTACACAGATAGGAATAGTGCAAAATAATTCTGACTTTTGATGCTAAGGCAAAGCGACTCAATTTTACTGAGAAACTGAAAACAGCGAGCGGCGAATGTAGGATAAATAATCCTGATAAAAATGGTCACGTGGTCATTTCTGCCGTTCGCCGTACACGTAATTCTAATTCTCTCTATCGCTTTCCTTCTGTTTTTTTTTTTTGTAGATTGTCATGATCGTTGTCTCCATGGTGATCCTGACCGTTCATAGCAACTGTCAACCTTACATGCGATCCCGGGCAAACTGGACCGAGTCTCTGTACCTCCTCGTTCTATGTGTGTTGGCGGTGACGCAAATTGTCCCGAAAGTTGTGGAGGATAAACATAACACAAGTGTATACATTTCCGTGGTTCTACTTGCTATTGTGTCCATTCACACAATTGTGGTCTTCTTTTATAAGGCCGCGCGCTTCTTCCGCGGGCGTTTTAGGAGTTGCGCATGCGCGGAAGACACAGTTGTGGATCGAAATGGTTATGGGGAGTTAGAAAACACGGAAACTACGCAGGACTTGGATACTGAGATTGAAAGACGAAGGAGCGTGCTGGATGCCATCTTTAGTACCCCAGCAAGACAACAGAACAATAGTTAGTACTTGCTAAAATTTAAGTGTCTCCTGATATCGTTAAAGCATAATTTTCGCAATTTATATGCGGAAAATTTGACTTTTACTCCGTCTTTGTTTTGCTCCATTTGCGGAGTCGGTTCTGTACGTGTCATTTCCATTGGGCCCAAAAACAGAACCAGGAGGGCTAAGGGTAGCCGGACTGCAAAATGTCTTGCTAATAATACACATTATTAAAAACTGGATAATTGTATAATGCAATTCCAGGGTTTTGATTGGCTGAGCGGCCATGGTATATGAGCCATTATACCATGCCCGAGAAGTAGCGACCATAAATTGTTTTCTGGTTGCTCTTGAAAATGAAATCAGCAAGGCCTACCAATACTACTTGATTGTTTTTAAAAAAATATATATATCCACTCGCGCGTGTTGGATATGAGATGATTATAGCCAACTCGGCGCTACGCGCCTCGTATCTATCATCTCATATCCAACGCGCGCTCGTGGAATAAGTGTTAAATAGAGCATTTCCGAGTTAAAACCATTTACAATTTAATGTGATGACGCTAATTCTGAAGATGGCAGCCGTTTATAACGATTACGATGTTGAAACCTACGCCCATCTCTCCCTCTTTTGCACTGGCCCTAAAAGTTAAATTATTGTCATCATTACTGGCTGAACATTGATTTCGTCTTATGTTTTTAGATACTGGCTCATGATAGCAGACTGCAACTGGTGTTTTGGTCCACTGAATGGTACAAAGCCCTTCTGTGGGCTATAAATGACAGACTTCGCCAACAAGGAGAAGATATAGTATAAATTTGAAGAAAAAAAACTCAATAGTAATAAAGAGATGTATTTCAGGCATAGCTTATTGTAGAACGTTTTCGTGACGGCTTAATTTTGCGGGCTTTTCAGGAAGTATTTCGTTATTAAATTTTCGCAAATGTGTTAAATTCGATGTATCTGATCAAATCAGAGATAGAGATAGACCACCACACCGGGGACTGCGTCCCCTACTCTTTTCAAACAGTGTGTGGATTATTAAGAACAAGTGTTGTGAGATGGGACCTATGGTTTATCGTCCTTATCCGAGAAGACTAGAAAGTCTAACCATTTGCAGATATCATTACAAAGGCAGTACTTTATCCTCAGTTATTTTTAAAAAGACCCTGAGTGTCAGGGTACAGCCGGGGTTTGAACCTGCGACCTCCCGCACGGTAGTCCAGTGCTCTCCTAAGTAAGCTCACCGGTCAGTCCAGTTTTAGTGAGAGAGCGTTTAGCTTTAGCGCTCATGTGGTAATAAAGAGGCAGATTTAATTACACATTTTAACTTTATGAAAATGAAGCGAAAGGATCCTTTCAAAAGGAGACAGATTATAATAGTTTTTGCATATCAGTCAAGATGAAAATGTTTGAATTTAATTGTCCTTGGGACGAAGCAGTAAGTGTTCACTAGAAGACGTAGCGTTTTTTCTGTAAGTAGTGTGGACATTGTAAGTACTTTTAGTATTGTAAGTATAGTAAGTATTGTTAACAATGTAGATATATAGTTATTGCGGTTAGTATTGTGAGTATTGTAAGTAATGTAAGTAGTGTTCAGTATTGTCAATGACGTGTCATGTAAGGCAAATAAAAATTGTTAAAAAAAAGAGGTAGATTTTAAAGATATCCAATCTAGTGTGAAAAATGCTCAGTTCCGTCTGTGAAACTTACGTGCCTGCGATACATTTGATAGTCTGTCCCCTTTCTCTGTCCCTGTTTATTTTTCGGCTGAAATACTTGCAAACAAAATACACCAAAATCGAAATGTGAGAGGCCTATCAGTCATAAAAAATAAAATTCGGAAAGGAAATTATAGTTGTCCCAGTTTGCAGACGATACTATACACCGATATAGCTTCTGTGAACTGAATGGCATTGGGAATTGTCTTTAACTTTGGAAAATAGCTGGCCTGTTTTTAAATATAAAGAAAACAAAGGCAATTTGATTCGGGAATGGGCAAATAACAGAGACAGGCCACTTGGGTTGAAATGGCTTCACAGCCCGCTTAACATTCTTGGTATTTATTCTTCATATGATGCGTTAGCCGCAGAAAGTTTTGACTTAGGAAACGGAATATTATTCCCCAAATTTAGCAGCTGTTGTTAAGTTTACGAAAATTTTAGCCGGACCTTATTTTGCATTTTTGCAGAGATCTGCATTTCTTGTTCTGACAAAAAGGCTGATAAAAATAGAAATAGGAAAGCAAGTGCTTAAGAGTGGACACGGAAACTAGATGAGAATAGAGCAGTAAAGGAAATATAAAAAATATAAAACACTCCAAGGATGTTTTGTGGCTCGTTGTAAAGGACTTTATTGTTCTTTGTCGACTTTGTCTAGATTGACATGTATCTAAAATCTAGTTGTTTTTTGAAATCTTTGGTTTTCCCTCTCTTGTATTGCTACCTGTAACACAAAAAAAAACAAAAATAACATGTATTCTTCATTACAAATATTGCCAAACAGGTATTTACAGTCTGTATACTGTCGTCGCTATAAAGGAAAGATTAAAGCCTCACATGATTCACAACAGATACAGGTGTGAAATAACTATGTACACTGATTGGCACTCTCCATCTTAAATGGTATAGAATGCCATTACAGGCTTACCCCCGCAGTACGTCGCCGGTTACCAACTTACACAATATCCATTCGCACTAAATTTAATAGACTTTAGAATTCGCAGTTTTGGTTCGAAATAGCATTCTTAAAAAAACACAGCACAATTTAGGGTAATACAATAGAATTATAAAGACAACAACAACAAACGAAATAGAATGCCGATCGGTCGTATTTAGAGTGAAACTTAATCTAGTCACTAATACCCCACTGGGGAGCCCGTCGAGCCTGTTCACAGGCTAAATGAACGCTTCTGAGTAGTACTTTCCAGTGGTGCTGTTTATTATGCTGTACAAGACGCTTCTAACTTTTGAGCCTGGGGATGAAATCCTAAAGTGTGATTATTCAAATGAAAGCTACTGAGCAGTACTTTCCTGTGGTGCTGTTTATTATGCTGTACAAGGTGGTTCTAACTCTTGAGTCTGTGGATGAAATCCTAAAGTGTGACCATTCAAATGAAAGCTACTGAGCAGTACTTTCCTGTGGTGCTGTTTATTATGCTGTACAAGGTGGTTCTAACTCTTGAGTCTGTGGATGAAATCCTAAGGTGGGACCATTCATATGAAAGCTACTGAGCAGTACTTTCCTGTGATGCTGTTTATTATGCTGTACAAGGTGGTTCTAACTTTTGAGTCTGTGGATGAAATCCTAAGGTGGGACCATTCAAATGAAAGCTACTGAGCAGTACTTTCCTGTGGTGCTGTTTATTATGCTGTACAAGGTGGTTCTAGCTGTTGAGTCTGTGGATGAAATCCTAAGGTGGGACCAGTCAAATGAAAGCTACTGAGCAGTACTTTCCTGTGATGCTGTTTATTATGCTGTACAAGGTGGGTCTAACTTTTGAGCCTGTGGACAAAATCCTAAAGTGTGACCATTCAAATGAAAGCTACTAAGCAGTACTTTCCTGTGGTGCTGTTTATTATGCTGTACAAGGTGGTTCTAACGTTTGAGTCTGTGGATGAAATCCTAAAGTGTGATTATTCAAATGAAAGCTCCTGAGCTACACTTCCTTCTGGAATATTGCCGAGCACAAGGTTAATTGTCCGCACTCTTTGGGGTTAGACCAAATTTTTTGATTTACTTTTGTTTAACCTATGTCAATTGAAGCGAGAAGTTTTTAAAATGACATGAAGTGTCAAAACAATACCAAAGAAATAAACCTGACCATCGCATTGTTTCTCGTTGCACTTCGTGTAACCTCCATCAACGCTCCTTTGGGCCCTGGGGGCCTGGGTCTAGAAAGAAGGTTGAGTTTAGTAGTCATTACGAGCCATTACCCGATTTTATTATTCCATTATTATGTAATTTCACCTAATAAGGTCAAGAGAACGCGCAAAATACAAGACCTTAATATATACACTGTAGTGTCCCGGTTTGACCAGTCTAGAAAAGAGCGAAAACGGGCAACGACATTTCACTGGGTTTCTGTGTTGTTTACGTCATTCGCACGCGCCATATACTGATAAACAGCTGGATGGAGGGATGTATTTAAACACTCTTCCCAGAAAAGAGAAACCAAAATAACAAAATCTTTTCGTAGTGAAATATGGTTTTACATATAATTCGCGCAGACATTTTGCTCATTGCTTGTATTTTTCCTCGCCCTTTCGGGCCTCGCAAAAATACTCCGCAACTCGAAAAATATCCGCGCGTACTATATGTAAAACCATCGAAGAAAATGTATGTGTTTGGCTTATTGACACGTATCGACGCTTTGAAAGAAACCTCTATAACAACTGCTGTCTTTTTAGCTACTTGAAACATGAACAAATATGAGATAAGCCAGATAAACAAACAGACAGGATGAAAGGAAAGTTACCAGTGTTATTTCCTTCGTTTGATCCAGCTTACGAAACAAGACCGAAAAGTAGTATGGGTATCTGTAAATCTTGTTATTTGGCTGTCATTTTACGGTTAGCAGTACCAGCGCAGGATGGGAAAAATACCATAAACATTTGTTCGTGCGATTTATTTTCTGTAGAGATGAATCGTAGCTGCGTTTGGTAAAGATAATAAATTAGTAATACCCATATCACTTTGCGGTCTTGTCGAGTAGGCTTTCCGACAACTCTGAATATGAAGTTTGATACTCTATAAAGTCACCACAACATGAAGGGCTCACTTTAGACGGAAGGCCTTCCTGTCAAAGGCTCAATCAATGCAGCGCCTTCTATCTGCCAGCTCTATCCACCTTCACATTTACAAAATTCTTGTGCGCGGTTACAAGGAATGATATGCAAGTTTTGCAATTTCGACAACAGTTTTGTTTCAACGGAAACCATTGCAGCCTAACTGGGATTTATGGAACAACATGATTGTCAAAGTTTGCTGTGAATGCATGAGTTTGAAATTTTTTCTAGTTTTTCAGATGTTAACAGGCTTGGTGTGTGAAAGAGCCTGGAGAAAACACTTGTTCTAGCACTGGCCAATAACAGGCCTTTAGATTCTAGGGCGAGTACGAGTACAACTACGAGTTTTTTCCAATAGAAAAATGAGCGCGCGTGAGTGAACCATTGTCATTTTGGCGGGAAAACGAGATAGCCGTCGTCATTTTACTACAAGTTTTTGTCCAGGGATTGAACTCGGGTCAAATTGGGGGAAGCCGAGTGCTCTCACCACTGCGCCATCCTTTCTCTCTGCGACTGCGCACGATCCTTTTGGTCTACACCAAGGATCGCGGGCTCTGGGGAAATGACTCGAGAAAATGGTAATGTAAGGTCTCTTACTTGCTGCCAGTTTATAGATGTAGTTAGTTTTTTGTTTTCCCACACACTCCTGATCCTCGGCTTGGACGCAGGCGGTTGATCCATGAAGGTTCATGATGCAGTTGTCAGACTGCCCATCCCGAGAATAATTAAATTCAGCGAATGGACCGCTCCAACACTCGCCATAAAACTGTAGCCCAAACACGTTGTAACCTTTCTCAAGGGCTTTCTGAGCGCATCGACAGGCAAGACTTAATAGAAAAATTGAAAAAAAAAAAAAAAAAAAAAAAAAAAAAAAAAAAAAAAAAAGAATGAGCGGACGACTAAACGAAAGATTGGCGAATGGATGAACGGATAAATATATAATTGTTCCAAGTGGTTGGTCCTAATATTTTCTGCCTGCTCTATACCTCCTTTTCCTCAAGTTCCAATCACTTGAATCTGTGGCTAATAATCCCTCTTTACTCTCCCTTCTCACCTCTCCCTTCTCACCCTTCCCTTTTCACCTCTCCCTTCTCACCCCTCCCTTCTCACCCCTCTCTTCTTTCGTTCGTTTCCGTCCTTGAGTCCACGTTATGTCTTAATCTCTCCCTTAAAACAAAATTACTACTTCTTTAAACAATATTTAGTTAATATAATAAATCTGGCAATCTTACACCATAAGAATTATCTATATAAGAATGAATGAATGAATGAATGAATGAATGAATGAATGAATGAGTGAGTGAGTGAGTGAGTGAGTGAGTGAGTGAGTGAATGAATGAATGAGTGAGTGAATGAATGAATGAATGAATGAATGAATGAATGAATGAGTGAGTGAATGAATGAATGAATGAATGAATGAATGAGTGAGTGAGTGAGTGAATGAATGAATGAATGAATGAATGAATGAGTGAGTGAATGAATGAATGAATGAATGAATGAATGAATGAATGAATGAATGAGTGAGTGAGTGAGTGAATGAATGAATGAATGAATGAATGAATGAATGAATAAATGAATGAGTGAGTGAGTGAGTGAATGAACGAACGAACGAATGAACGAATCAGTCAGTGAATGTGTGTGAATGTGTGTGAATTTTATGTTTTCTTTTCCTCTTCTTTGTGAATTGTAAATGGATTTTGATATATTTTATTTCATGCTCCAGATATTTAAATCATTTTTATTTGGTTTATTTATTTATTTATTTATTTATTTCTTACATTGTAAAGCGCCTTGAGCTCAGGATATAAGCACTATAGAAATAAAGCTATTATTCAAAGCAGTGTAAACTTCTGGATGCCCAGAACCTAAGCAAACGATGGTTAAGCGGCAAACCGTAGCCAACTAACCTCTAATCAAACCCCTAAATAAAATAAAAATGAATCAAATGATAAAACCCTAACATTATATTTGAACTAAAATGCGTTGAAAACGTCTAACAGAAAATCCAAACTTCTAATGTTTTCTTAAAATGATCCTACGCGATAAGGCGTCAAAATGGATTCATGCAATTATTATTATTATTATTATTATTATTATTATTATTATTATTATTATTATTATTATTATTATTATTATTATTATTATGAATAATAGTCGCTTTCTTTCCGAGATCTACCACTGCTACGCAGACTAATAATGGATGGATGGATTAAGAGCACCGGAAGGGAGAAACGACTATTCTGGACGATCGATCAGTTAATGGAGAAACACTCTGCTCGGATCATTTTTTCGCGTTAAATGTATGTAACAGCAAGGCATGTTTAGGATCGCACCTGTGTATGGACTCTGTCCACTTGTGCCAGATCAGTTGATAGCCCTTTTCATGGTACTTGCTGTATATGTCCCTGTCATTCAGGAGCATTTCAGGAAGCGGTCGTGAAGGATTTATGTTGTCTTTAAAGCAGCCGATCTTTGTCCAGGATCGTTGGCATGTTGCGAAGTTTTGACCTGGAATTGTTAACAATAGAAGGATCGAAATTTTGAGAAAATGCACATATTAGAAGCGAGTATTGGCTTGAGGCTGTAAGATGGGCATCTCTAAAGAAACAAAAGCTGGAGGGGGGGGGGGGGGGGGCTTAACACAACATGGCGAAGAGCCGTGGAATCCGAAATGAGACAGAAGACGAACATTGGAAGGTAGGAAAAGATCTAGAGAGACTGGACAGGAGATGGTTGCGACCTTTTGGCTCGCCAGGAGGCGATGAGTGAGTGGGTGACTCCAGAAACTTATTTTAACCAAAACATATACCGTTATAGTGCTTTAAAACATTTCATTATTTTTCAAGCCACTACAAGGTTCATTTCAGTGCTGTTATTCGCCTCGTGACAGTGTGATATATATCGAGGAATGATGTGTTAACTCAGCTGCTTTTCATATACATCAATAACTTGCATGCAAGATCCTTGTCAGGACAGTTCACAACTATTATTTAAAAAAAAAACAGGAGATACAAATTCTCTCTGCGTACAGAGTTGTCACAGTGTGTGTTACGTTGGATGTTCGATGTTCCCAGTTTGGGAGTTTATTGTGGGTTTGAATTTTGTTATCACACCCTAACTTACCAATTTTTAAGACTGAACTACTATACAATATCTTGAGTTATTAAAGCTTATTATTGATTTGCTACATTGATTTATTGGATGGTGTAACCTCTCCCTGAACATCACTTTTGCTCACGAAATTCAAGGGTTACTTGACACATTAAAAGGCAAGATTTCAGTTCAGCCCCGTAAAAATTATGGTATACATTTTGCGACCCAAGCTCTGTTCATGCTCGTTCTTTGTGTAAGAGGGTTAGTATGACATTGACGTATGTATAATTAATGTATGGGGCTGTGCCGGATTCCTTCCCAGTAAAAACCCTATACAGTATTAGTATTAGTAGAGATAAGACAGCTCGAACGCTTAACTAATCCTTAATTATTGCTAGTTCCATTTCCATTTATATATTTAAAAAATCAATCAAATGTCAGTTTTAAGTTTCCCTGAACGTACACAATGAAAAAGAAATAAGCGATTTTCTGTGTTAATTTAGTTCTCAAATTAGTCTGAATTACAGTGGAAACATCATTAAGCTTATAAGAAGACATATTTGGTATCATACCAAGCATTCGCTAATAAAGTATAGCAAGTCTGCCTTCTGTGTTTTACTTAATCAGATTAAACGAAGATACCAATGAAATGTTTCGAAACAGGCTAGGACGTTTCGCGTCCGTTGTTAAATTTGACCAAATTGTTTTTCCCGATATCCACTTTGTTTTATTAAAATGAGTTTAAAAATGTGTTGCTCTCGTGTGAACTTGGCCAATCTATGAATAACAAGGCAGATCGAGTCACAAATGCCAAGATTTATTTGCTGTTTATTCAACCTAATACACAAAAGCAAAATATTCAAGTTCACCTCGTTGTTTTTGGTGGTGTCGATTCCATGGCCCGCTCTTAAGAGTTATATGCACATATTTAATTGCTTTTTTTTTTCAGCTTTAAATTCCAAAACGCAAAGTAAAGGACGAACGGACCGTGAAAGGAAATGTCTTAACTTGTTCGCGTCAGGTACTAAACAAAGCCAATATTTATAAATAAGAAAATAACATTTCCCCATTAACCAAAGTTTTACCTCACCCTTGATACTAAATGGGCCGTGGCAGTAGTTAGAATTGTTCAGTCCTTTCTATTCACTACATATCTACAGCTCCATGAAAATTTAGGTGAAAGTCTACAGTTCAAAAGTCAAATCACACCATGGGCAAGAGGAAATATACAGTTCAAGTAAATTAAGTTTAATTTCTCTCATATAAAGTCAGATTAAACTCACAGTGAAGTAACTGTGTCTTTTCTCGTCGTTTCTACTTCTTTCCAGTCTTTCACGAACTTTAAATTTAATGTCTTGGTTACCAATCATTTTCTTCGAAGGGAAGGCGCGGTGGCTAAGCGCTTTATGTTATCCCTCAAAAAGCGACTGGCCAATCACTGGGCCGAAATTACGATAGACATTTTAGAGCATCCGAACTAGTAATCGGAAGGTCTTAGGTTCGACTCCTGATAGCAGCACTCGGATTCCTTTTTTCCGAGTATGCCTGTGTCACTTTCTAGAATAATACATCATTCTCATTCATTCACCAGGCTGGAAATATACCATCACATTTATTTCATTTACCACACTTTCGACATTTAAATCCTAGCAGTATGCAGGATATTTGTCCCATGAACCTAGTTTAATGGCCTTAGCTCCCACGAGTCTCCTGTAGCTCAGTGGTAGATCATCCGAACTAGTAATCGGAAGGTCTTAGCTTCGACTCCTGATAGGAGCACTCGGATTTCTTTTTTCCGAGTATGCCTGTGTTAATACATCATTCTCACGATAGACATTGTTTTACAAATTCGTTTGCAGCTGGCAAGAGCAACAAACTCCTTCCATCCCTTGTTGACTCTCCCCACAGAGGGATGAAGTCGAAAATTAAACAGGCTGATGAAATATTGCTTTAATTATTTAATTTTAAAATAACACACCCACGACCCGAATGATATATTTGGGCTTCGAAATATGCTTACTTTATTGGATTGCTGTAGGCCTAACTGTAAATTGAAATCAATTACAGATATGTTCTAAGTCAGATGAAACGGACGAAGCAGACAAACGAAGCAAAAGGTTGCATTCATAACATTTTAATCAGTACTTTTCCAAGCATTACTCGATGTATTTCAGTCTTTTCCCAGCTCGGGAGAGCGCCAATTCCGGCCTCATCGGATGGCTTCAACGTTGGATGAGTTTGTTGTCCTATTAAGTGATTAAACCACTCGCGCTCCTGATAAGCTTAATGAGATATAGATATCTATGTGGCAACAATCGCAACTCAAAAGAAAACAAATCGAACACTTAAAACAGCTTTCAAGCGCTTAACTTGAAACCTGAAGGAAAGTTAGTTTGTCCCTCCATGGCACAGGATTCAAAACAAACAACGAGATTTTCCGTGTGAAAACAGCTCCCAACTAACCACATATTTGGAACTCAACTCGTAGCAACTCTAAATTGACCAACTTGTTTCCAGTTTTCTCGCTTTTGAAATGTCACACACCCCCTTCGTAACCAGACTTCTAGCGCTTTTTTAGGCCCCCACGAGCGGGCACCCTTTGCTTCCTTATATGGTGATAGGCCTAGTAACTTCTTTCGAGCTTCGCACGATTAATTTGATTATGAGTTTAAGCTCGCACGCTTAGCGCCCGCGCCTGGGATTCGAAGAGGACGCTCGGTTACTAAGACTTAACAAATGCTGGCGAGAAAGTTCTGATACAAACGGAGCGTTTGTCAGGAGTCTCGATGGGTGTTTTAATTTCTGCATGATTTAAAATGTAACAACCTACCTTGTGCAAGCCAAGTATGCAAGATTACAACAAGTGAAATTAGCAGAATCTTCATGTTGTATGGCAGCCTGAAAGAAAAGGAGTTTCTTGTTAAAATATTTAAATAAATATTTTATTTGACTATTGTGTGAGCTATTGTTGATTCGTTGCTGACTTTAAAGTGCGTTTCTTAAAAATCTAAAACAGTCCAACCAAAAGCAGATGCAGTGTTTCCACTGAAGGTATGTGAAAGGGGTACCATTTTTTATGGAAGGTATAATAATAATAATAATAATAATAATAATAACAATAAATTAATAAAATCTTTATTAAAATATTCCACACAAATTGCTATTTACAAGTTAAAATTATATAATGAAGAGCTATTAAAAACCTATTTACATTTCATTTCGATTAAAAAAAGATAATATTTTCTAGCAAAATTTCAGTAATAATTTCTTTTAAATATTCGATTGCGAAAAAAAAACTGAGACTACTTTCAAGCATAATGTTTTTGTAAAGAAAAAGAAAAAAAAACAAATGTCATGAAATTTAAAAAAATGAAATATATAATAATCACAATTATTAAAAACTGCATCATTGTATAATGCAATTCGAGGGATTTGATTGGCTTAGCGGCTATGGTATATGAGCAATTATACCATGGCCGAGAAATGGCGACCATTAAATTGCCTTCTGGTCGTTCTTGTACTGCGAAATCAGTAAGATCTAGCAATATTTCTCGGTTGTTTTTAATAAAACAATTATTCCACTTGCGCTTGTTGGATATGAGATGATTATAGCCAACTCGGCGCTACGCGCCTCGTTGGCTATCTATCATCTCATATCCAACGCGCGCTCGTGGAATAATTGCTAATTATTATTATTATTAGTATTATTATTATTATTATTATTATTATTATTATTATTATTTATCCTAGAAAAACCAATCAGCTGATCAAACGATCAGTTGATATCAACTGGTGACCTGCAATAAAAAAATACGCATACTATATATTATACAAATTAATACAAAACGAGACAAAAACGTAGTTCAAAATGATTATCGAATAGCACGATGGCGTATATATATTATCATCAAGATATAAAAAATATTTAAAGTCTTGACTTTATAAAAATGTTAAGGAACTGAGCATGCAAAGATCTTCGGGGAAACTGTTCCAGTCCTTAGCTGCTTCAAATTTGAAGGAAGACGTACAACCTGCCCAGTTTACCCTTGGCAAGTCAAGTTAGATCTCATCCCTGAGGGATCTACGGTGTAAACTGGACCTCTTATGCAAATACATGAAAGGGTTTCCTTTCCTGTCAAAAATAGTATATAAAAGTGTACTTGTTGAGTACCTCCCCCAGCCCCGGGCGGGAAATCTTGTTCCTCAAATTTAGAAACTGCTGTTGGCTTCCCGAAAATGCCATATGACGCCGCCTTTTTTCATACTTATAACTACGTAGTTTAGGGATTAGTTTTAGATTAATAAGGATTAGTTTTTCACCGTTGCGAAAGTTTGGCGTGACCTTTCGCCAAGAAAACACTAGTTTGTACTCAGTTCACAATTTAATCCGAATTTCTGAGGCGTGTATTGCCAATCCAAACAGACATTCCACCAAAACGAACTCAGTCTGGTGCCCCTGACCCACTGTGAACAATAACATTCTAATGTGTTTGTAAACGAAATTGACAGAATAAAGTAATGTAAAACACGAGTAGCAGTGTTTTATTGGGATTTAAAGTCACGAGGCGCAGCCGAGTGGTTTTAGACCCGATAAAACACGTGCTGCGAGTTTTTTGAACGGCTTCAAAAACATTCCTGGAATAGCGTGTGTCAAGAGAGTTCATAACAATGATGCTTTTGTGAACGTTGGAAATTAGCATACAAGAAAAACATTAAACACCGCATACTAATAAGGAGAAGGTTTTATCGGGTTTTTAAACCACTGCACGTGATGTTTTATCGACCATTTGATAGGTCAATGGACGTATGAATTATTAATGAGTTTTGAAGGTAACATAAAACTTAAAAAACAAGACATTTGGAGGCGTTCACGCGGGATGTTTTTTATAAACTATATTTATTTCAACATTTGCTCTGAGAGCATAAAGGGCTCATCTAGAGAGCTTATGCTGTTCACGTATCATATTAAAAAATGAATACGTTTACACGTCATGATCGAACAAACAAAAAGAAAAAAAAACACGCAAAGTATTGGAAAATTTCTAAGGACGTTCTCTGGTTAAAAGTTTAAAAACACCAAGCTTTCGATTGCCCGTCTACAATCTTTACAAAGTGAGATGTAAAAAGCGAAGGCAGAAATATATATGCAAAGAGGTGAGAAAAAAAAATAACGAACAAATATGAATAAATACAATAATACAAGGAAAATACTAGTGTGAAGAAAAAATATATATGACATGAATAAAGTTATTATAAAATTGAGTATTGTCTTGGAAGATGTTTAGCATTATTGTCTGCCTGGCTAATTATCGCAGTGTGCCAAGATTCCAGCGTTTTTCTTACGCGTGAATTGCCTCTGTCGATGACACGTGCATTCTCAAAATCAATAGTATGGCCTTCGAGCCACGCATGGCTGGCAACGTTGGAGCCACTTTTAAAAACTTTGGTGTTTCGAATATGTTCCTTTTTTCTAGTGTATAAACATCTGCTCGTTTCTCCAAAGTAACTCCATGTGCAGTCCGCACAGGGGATTTTATAGACAACGTTCGTTTTCCGATCTGATGGGGGTCTAGATTTAGGAGACACAAATTCCTGTTGTAGGGTCTTGACCGGTCTGGTGGTGGCTCGGATACCGTTCTTGTTAAGAATTCTTGTAAGTGGTTCAGTGACCCCTTTGATATATGGTAAAACTGCAAGCCATTTTGGGAATCTGGTGGGTCTATCAACCTAAAGAACATTCCCACTAACTCTTCAGGGGAAGGGATGATTTCAGGGGTCGAAGTCTTCTCTAGGATGTTTGATATAGTTGCTGATGGATAGCCATTTGATTTCAACACATTGGAAACGTGGGTCAGCTCTTTCTTTACTCCTTCGGAGGTGCTCGGGAGGTTGATTGCCCGATTTAGGAGGAAACGTTACGTAGACGACAGTTTTGTCATAATAAAGAAACACTCCGTTAGCAAGTTCCACGATACTCTTAATGCAGTTGACCCTAAAATATCTTTCACCCTCGAAACTGAGAACAATGGCCAAATTTCCTTTCTAGACACCTTGATAACCAGGAAGAATGGGACAATTGCTATCGGCGTCTATCGAAAGCCCACACACACTGACAGATACCTGGACTTTAACTCTCATCACGAGTTAAAACACAAATTAAGTACTGCCTCTACCCTCCTAAATCGGGCAATCAACTTCCCGAGCGGCACCTCCGAAGGAGTAAAGAAAGAGCTGACCCACGTCTCCAATGCGTTGAAATCAAATGGCTATCCATCAGCAACTATATCAAACATCCTAAAGAAGACTTCGACCCCTGAAATCATCCCTTCCCCTGAAGAGTTAGTGGGAATTTTCTTTAGGTTGGTAGACCCACCAGATTCCCAAAATGGTTTTGCAGTTTTACCATACATCAAAGGCGTCACTGAACCACTTACAAGAATTCTTAACAAGAACGGTATCCGAGCCACCACCGGACCGGTCAAGACCCTGCAACAGGAATTTGTGTCTCCTAAATCTAGACCCCCATCAGATCGGAAAACGAACGTTGTCTATAAAATCCCCTGTGCGGACTGCACATGGAGTTGCATTGGAGAAACGAGCAGATGTTTATAC
>NW_028145505.1:855000-860729 GCF_977016875.1 Pavona decussata | reverse complement strand
TCCAAAGCCTTTCAAGTTTATGGTAGCGCCAATCACAGATCTTTTAAAGTTCAACCCTTCGTCCCTGTTTACTGATGAAGAGAGAGACTGGGGATGTGAAGCACATACCGCTAACAAGAAGCGAGATCCAGAGACAAACGAATACTACTATGAGGTCAAAGTCAATGGAACAATAATAAAGAAGTTTTGTCCATACATGAACCGTGACACTTTGGTTAACTTGATCGACCGGAGGAGGAATAGTCTTGAAAGAGCAATTGCAGTCTACATGGAGGAGGTAACATATTATAAAGGTTATCATGCTCTTGTACATTCTGCAGCTAATTATGAAATAGCATTGGCATTTTGTTCGATATCAAATCCTTCTATTTGCACGGAATAATGATTGTTGCCTTGCGAATATTTGTTGCTCTTAAAACAAGCATTAGTTCGCGAAGCATGAAACTTTCCAAGAGGCAACCATCAACCAATAGTTCGAAGAAAGAAACGATATTGTTTTTATTGTTCACCACTAAATTTATCCACACAAAAGTTAGTGAGACTAGCATTTCTGGAGCCAGATTTGACCTTAAAGTGAAAAAAAGACAGGACAACATAAATGATAGAAATATAAAAAGCAACAACAAATGGAAGGTTTATTCGCAATGAGTGATATCCACCGGGGCATTTTCTCCTCATGGACACTGTGTGTTGGAAGTTTTTCTGCGGCCTCCGAGGTTGACCACTTTCACGTCGCGTAATAAATTTAAGCTACTTAGACTCAACTGAGTGACAATCTGTAATAGTCTATAAGATGTTATTTTCTCTACGGTATCCATACACCTCGTTAAAACAGGTAATTTATGTTTTCTTTATATTCAACACCAAAAACTCTAGGGTCCTATTTCTACTTCTGATATCATCCTTCCAGCTGGAAAACCTGGATGTCAGACAGAAAACTACAATTTTCAAAAAAAAGCAGGCAAGCCAAGCTGGAAAGAGATGGTCGAAAATGGAGCCACTTTTCTGGTTATCTTCGACACAAACGAAGGTCTGCAATTGGGATCATTTAATGGCCCAGTGGATTTATCGCGTCAAAATGAGAAATATGTGAGGTATTTCAAAGGTGAATGGCTTGTTGGTGACAGTGGGGATGACATTAATTACATGACAGGTTGTAACCATGGCAGCCTAAAACACAAAAAGATTTGCATACTTGGATTGCTCTTAACGTACAATAATGAGAGTGGTTTTCTCACACTCGCGAAGGAAGACCTCGAGTTTTCTAAGGAGAGCTTTCCGAAATTGACCAACAACACGATTGGTACGCTGATAGCACACGTGGAATGGCCATCTGAACACATCTTCCAACTGGAGACGGTGGTTGGCTATCTTCCATGCAACGTGAAGTGGTCCAACGTACTACGTTTTGACCCAAGCAACGATGAAGGAAAATGTCTTCACTTTACAGCAACTTCTCAAGGAACAATATTCGTCATATTTGCTGCAGTTCCAAATAACAAGAACACATGGTATTATGTCCAGATCTCTCCTTATGGTGTGGGGATATTTAAGGTCAGTTTCTTTGCTACAGTTTTACATAATATAAAACTTAATGAAAAGAATATAGTAAAATTTAAATTTAAATTAAATTTAAAATAAAACTTAATATAAATAATTCTCTTTTCCCCCTTGTTTATTATCGTTCGTGGAAAGACCCATTGAGGAGGATAAAAAGGGCGTGAAAGATATGTATGTGTGCATGTATGCTTAAGGGGACTATGTCAGCAGGGGGACATGCGCATTAGAGTCCGTGCGTTGATAGAACTACTTTGAAATCGTTGGCCCAACTTTTTCAAATACCGTCGGAGAGTTCAGGAAACGGAAGCCCTTTTCATATGCCTGAATCGCGTTCACCTTTGGAAAGTTAGCTAAATATTTTATTTACGAACGTTCCTCAGTAATTACAGAAGCTGCTTGTTGCAATATTTCTGAAATCGTTTGCTCTTGGAGCTCCATTAACGTGGATTTGCGATGTCGATTCGCGGCGGTCGTCGTTCTGGCTGCGGCCGAAAAAGAATATACGACAGCAACGGCACAAAACATAAAGTTTGGAATCGAGGGCATCGAAGGATTTGCCTGGATAGTTACTAGTTTTATTTGACCTCGCTTGACCTCAACATTGCTATGAATGCATTGACAAACGATGAGTGTAAATCCGACATGAATACAAATACTGCGTTGATTGTTTTGAGAAGCCAACTTTCTCTTCGTGCCACAATTGTGTGTGTAAATAAATCAGTTACGTGCAGTGTAATTTCGTAGTTTTGCAGGGGCAACCGCGGGTTTTGGACGTAGTTTTTCGAGCACAAGTAGTTGCAATTGCAAGGATCGGCATATAAACAAAAGGAACTCGCACGTGTCATTATTGATCATTGTATTGGCAAAGGTAAGCTGACCGATAATTTACATCAGACAGCACATATAAAACGCGAATCAAGCGGTTTAACTTAACTCGTGTGATACACTTTCAACGATAGCACAGTCTGTTTCCCTAAGCTTGGAAAAGCAGGAACGTGAAAACGTATCTCCGTGCGTGGGAAGGTGCGATCGACACGACGGACGCAATGGCAGACTAACAATAATACCTCGACGAGTTATATGCAAATTAGTCTCAACCGGACTCCAATGTGCATGTCCCCCAGCTGACATAGTCCCTTTAATATTTTACTTCCTGGTTGAGGAATCCCCACTGGAGGTCTAAGAAATGCAGGTTTATAGAAAACAACACAAAGTAGCTCTCGTAGCCGTTCAAAAGACTTGACTTTCTTTTGGCAATTGGAAATATGGACTATTTGATTTATAATCAATTGATCGATCGATCGATCAATTACTGTTGAAAGATAGACGCTAGTTATGAAATGTAGATCATTGCATAATGCGTTTTCAGAGAATCGATTCGCTGAACGGTCATAAAGCATCAGCCATTGTAAAATGCCCAAGAATAAGCGGCTATTAAATCGTCTTCTAGTCTTAATAGCAAAAGTAAATTAAGGTCTACCAATACTTCTGTTGTTCTTAATAAAAAAATTATTTTACTCGCGCTGAATAAATATGAATGATTAAAGCCACCTATATCTTTAACTCATATCCAAAGCGTGATTATGCAAAGTATTGACAACCAGTCCACGGTGGTATATGAAAAGCCCTTGGACCTCATTGTACAAGAGAAACTTCCAAAGTAAGAAAATCCTTAATAATGCAATAACACTAATTAGATAAGATGGAAGGATAACTATAATTCGGAACAGCAAAATACAATAATTACATTAAAAAGTTTTTGTTCTAACTACCATAAATGTTGTCTAAACATTTTCAGTCTCAAAAGCTTATGGTTTCCACTGTTGATGTCAATGCAGTTGGCTTGGGTGCTGCCATACTCTACCAGTCCTACTTTGTCTGCCTGAAAGAGACTCCGAAAAGCACTGTGATTGAGTATGGGAAAAGCTTGAGTACGACTGGGAGTGGTGATGTGTATCTGACAATGATTGACAGAGATGACCCCTTATTTGTCCGTTTCTATTCATTTGGAAATGGAGAAAAGCCTTTGCAGGTGGTTGATGCACACATAGTGTCACGTCGACTGACCAATGCCGACTGCAAAGGAGACACGATGCGTGATAATCAAACAAACATGTGCGTGCAACACTGTCATGAATTGTGCGATCCTACTCAAGGTATTCCGTTTCTTTTCCGTTTTTTTTTTCTTCCAAACTTGACAGGCAATTTTTTTGTCACAATTACGAATATTTCTCTGGTGAGAAAAAAGTAGCAGTCGTGTCTTTACATCATTCTAGTGCTTTTCTATTAGTTTTGACCACATTTTCGTTCAAGTTGCGGCTTTTTAAGTATTGGTCAAGATCTTAAAATCCAAGATGGCCTCCGTTTAGAATTTATGACATAATTCCTCCGTTATATGACGTCATGTAATTTTTTTTTATGTCTAGGGAAACATTTTCTGACGTATAAATATTTTTATAGCTTCAACATTCTTTGAATTATAGTGGAGATGGGGTGGGGTGGACTGCCGATTCTCCCTCAGTCACAGAGAGCCGTGTCTTATACAGTTCAATTTTACAGCTAAAACTAATGAAGGATAGGTTTCCCAGCAACACCTATCAGCTAAAAAGCCAAAAAATCGATTGTAATAACAATTCCACGCCATTTGAGGAGGGAAGGGCCGAGTTGTTTCTTAAAATACGTGTAATTCCATGTGGCTGAGTAGAATAAAGGATTAATTTTCACTTGTATTTTCAAAGTTTTCGCACGCCCGAGTCGCGCAGCGACGAGGGCAATTGGCTAAAACTTTGAAAATACAAGTGAAAATTAATCCTTAATTCTACGAGGACTCATTGTGGTTACGTGTTTATAACATAGACGGCAAAATTGTCTTAAAACTATCAAGGCACTTCGTAAAACATCCAGCCCCGGCCCGGAGTAAAAACACCCACCCGTAAGTAAAAAATAATAATAATAATAACAATCACTTGTTTCTTTGCGTATAAAACAGACAAAACGAGAAAAGTTGATTGCTATATACATGTAATTAAGAGAAAATAAAAGTTTAATTTATGAGCAAAGTAACAACAATTAAACCAAATGTTAAGCATCAATAATATTGATTCACCTGCACTGTGAAGCTTTCTACCACTTGAAAATCACACGATTACAGATCAATAAAAATAGCAAACCGTGGGTCCAAAGAAGGAACTTGTAGAGTAATTTCTTCCACTGAATTAGACCTGCTTCTTCCTCCCATCAAAATGGCACTGTTATTATTGTTCGGTTATCGTTCGTTGGAAGAAGCTGTAGCGAGGTGAAAGCACTTGGTCGCAGCTGTGAATGATTTCAGTTTTTCAACCAAACAAATCCTATCAAGTTTTGAGCTTTTCACACAAACAAGAAACGAAAGTTCATCTTTAGGAATTTCAGGAATTTCCGTTGTAGCTGTAGCACTTGATTTCCAAGTATTTTTGGTACAAACAATCTGGGTTAACAAGTCAAAATCCAAAGAACCTTAAAGAAGTCGTTGTTGTCGCGTCACAAAATGAAGAAACCAACTAAATGTTGAAATGGCGTGCTCAGCCAATAAGGAGCAAGTATTTTCGCCGCTCGACTAATTAGGAGTGGGTAATTTCGCCCTCGGTGAAAGGAAAAGTAAGAAAAAAAATGCCCTCTGTTTCGACCAATCAGCATTCAGTAATTTTGCCCTCTATGTTATAAAAGAAATAACAAAGCCGGGAAACCAAGTTAGTTAGGAAAATTAAGAAAAAAATGCCCTCTGTTTCGACCAATCAGTATTAAGTAATTTTGCCCTCTATGTTCTAAAATTCAATTCATTTTCAATTCATTGATTTTGCCATTAAAAGAAATAGCAAAGCCGGGAAACCAAGTTAGTTAAAGAGCAAATCAGTAAAATTCTTCCCCAGCCTAGCCTCAAAGCAAAAATGTTCATGATTTGTACGCGAGGAAGAAATTATACGCAGTATTAACCTACTTTAGCATGAGATGTTTTATTTTCCCTGAGCCTGTGGCGAGGTGGATTTAAAGCGACATCCTCCGCATTTTCAAGGCCATTTAAGCTGCGTCAAGGGAACCTGGTGGTTTCCCGCACTTCGGGAAATGGAACCATTTTTATTGACTCAAAGACAATGAAATTCTATAAAGCTATGGTAAAATGGCATAAATAT